>NW_027615734.1:0-36272 GCF_965212315.1 Lampetra planeri
CAACGACGTGTGCTTTTATCATATACAAGTGTCGTCCAAAAAGATTAAAATGCAAAAAAGCCGTTGTATAAAAGATGGCAGTGATCCATTCAGACGTCTTCTGCAGTTATCATATAAATATGTCAGCTCTTTTTCTGACTGGTTGATTCATTGGCAGTAGCAGTATACAAAATAGAGCGAATCCTTCTACAGTCAGCAGAGAGCTGGACAAACCTGAAGGGGGCGCTGGAACGGACCTACTGCAGCGGTGAAGAGCATCATTCGGGTCTGGAGCTGTCGGCGGCAGACGCAAACAGACACTAGTGGTTCGGTAGGTCCACACACCCGGCCTCCGCTCGCTCGCTGCTTTAAGACTGACGAGAAATGCATAGTGGCTGAACTGCGGGTGCACCGGCGCCCTCTACAGGTAGTTTGAGGTCACAAATCCTTGGCTGTGGCTGACTCGGGCTCTGGTGGATGATGGCGCGGTCGTACGCCACCTGGACAGACTTGCGGATGCTGGACTTGCGTCCCTCCATGATGCGCAGCTTGTCGGCGGTGTCGTCGAGACCCAGAGGTGTCACCTTGTCGCGAGGGAGCCACTGCCTACGACAGGTGAGGTACAGGCGGTCACATCGGAGACAAACAGTCGGGACCATGCACGTGGAACTGAAGAGCAAACAGGCAGTCCCATGGCACGGCAAGACGGGACCCACGTGCCATGGCTCTATGGTGATGTCACCTGGTTTACAGTAAATGATTGTGGATTATTTAGTGTTATGATCAGAACATTACATTTATGGCTGTGAAATCCTCGTTTTCTACGAATGTGAAACTACGTCACTGCGGCAGTGAATTCCGTGACGGTGGGACGGTAAAAGTTCAAATATTTCAAATATTTCAGTGCCGTCTGCCGTTGCTGTCAGTGTTTGTCTCTGCTGCCTCGTCCTCCCCTCGTCCTCATTAATGACACCCGTTTTGCCTGATTCCATAGTGAACGCAGCCATTCACGTCTGTATTCCATCATTATTATAATTAAAAACAGTGACGTTCCGTCATGACACAATTCAGCAGCCCATCGCTCAGACCGGAACTTACACACAGTGAATCCGGTGGATTTTCAAAATAAAGCACCCAACACTGGGTGTCATGCGACTCGTCGATCCATGGATGGATTGATGAACCATCCAGCAGGAACACAAGGGCCCCACCTCCTAGTCCTCACGGTACTTGCAGGGCGTTCCCCACGGTAGATGGGGTTAGTGAATTTGAAACTCTGCTTTCAGGTCAGCTGACCGGTCAAAGTGATTCAAAGTGACCTTTGCTTGAACTCCAGGAGGAGCAACACTTGACAAGATGTTTGTCAGGTCAGATTTTACAACAACAGCTGACACCAAGTATGTCAACGACTCTAACATCCAACATTCACACGAGCAGCTCTCAGCAACGGAGGCCAAGAAGAACCGGCCTTTAACAGGCTGAGAAACCCACACACGGATGGGCCTACTGCCTCGACCGGCCTGGAGGAAAGAGACCGACGGTCACTCACCAGGTGCGCTTGTTGTCAAAGAAGAGCACCAGGTAGAGCCTCTTGCTGGCCTCCTCCTGCCTCTGCTCGCCCAGACGGAGGACGTCTTTGGGTGGGACGGGGATGGGCACGCCGTTGTGCAGCACGCCCTCCTCGGGCATCTCCGGGTCGATGATCTGGAGCAGAGTCACCGTCAAACCGACTGTCATGGATGTGATCTCTGAGGCTGAGGTGAAGGTTTACCAGTGCAGGATAGGAGGGATACCCCCGACACTTGGCCCCACACCAGGTCCAGAGGCTCCAGCTCCGTCTCATCCTCTGACGTGTGGCTGCCGTTGCCTGAAACACACCAGCGGAACGTCTCGGTGATCGTAGTAAAGCCTCCGTTGTCAGATGAAACCGTCAGAATAGTCCTACGAACACACACGCCACGAGTCAAAGGACAACATACCCAGTGTAATTGGACTCTCCGTTGACTATCTCCAGGAAAGGGACTTTGGAAAGAGCCGGTTTGCCCAGGCTTCGTTTGGGAGGAGAGCGTCTGGGAAACAGCACATATTATTAGTTGAAGTGCTGAATGAGGAAAAAAAGACGGAAAAGAGATGCGGCATGTCTCACGTTTCTTTGTGGAGGACCGGACAGGGGCTGTCCTCAGAGTCTGAGCCGCCGTCTTTGTGCCTGTTGAAGCCGTTGGTCAGTCCTCGAGCAAATGGGAGGAAGTGTGAGATCCACGTTTTGAGTGGGAAAATTAAACTAGCTGCGCTGGAACACTCACATGAAAAGAAATAAGGACTCAGAGGACACAAAAAACAGGTCAGGTGTGTAGTAAAGTAGGAGTAGTAGTTATTGGAATATTTGGAATATTTGACAAATCCAGACACTTTTTTTTTTTTTTAACTTTATACTGTTCAATGTTATTATTTTGCCTAGTAAATCAAAGTAATGTTTCCATATCTAGTTCCTTATTTTGTGTAAAAAAGAAAAAATCTAGAAAATTCTATTCCTAAATGTGCGTATCGAATCTACTTCCCTCACAGACTCAGGGTTGCATCAGCCACTTGATGCAGCTTTGAACTAAGTACTTTTCGCTGTTGTTTCCTTCTGTTTACATGAGACTATAGTTTTAGTGACACCGGGGGCCGATCCTCTACATGTGCTTGACCCCGCTGATGCTACACGACACACCCACCCCCAGCGCCATAATCTACTGAACTGCCTCCTCATCTTCCCCATCTCCAAAGTTTCTCCAGCTGACACCACCCCCCCCCCCGGCAGACATGGACTAAAAACATGGACTAAAAACACTGTTGGACCTCTGAACCTGCCTCACATGCATTCTTGGACCTTCTAGACTCACTGTTTGATTATATGTCTATATGTCTATATTGTCTGTGCATGCAACACCTATTGCAGGTCTGTCCGTCCCAGGAGGGGGATCCCTCTTTCTGTGGTCCTCCCTGAGGTTTCTGCCTCTTTTTCCCCTGTTATAAGGGTTTTTTTCGGCAGTTTTTCCTCACCCTGACTGAGGGTTTAGGACAGAGGGTGTAGCAATGTGCGGACTGTAAAGTCCATCGAGACAATTGTAAATCGTGATGTTGGGCTATACAAATAAATTGAATTTGAATTGAATTGAATATTGTAGAATTGACAATACAGCTAGCTTGAGACCTTAACACAATCTAATATGAAAAAGGAATGAATTCAGTGTAGGGAGAGCGATGGAAGGGTTAGGGTCAAACTGAAGATGTTTCATCCATCTAAATAGTGGAATTACAGACAGAAACAATCATAACTGAAATGTGCTCGGCACCACGCTGTAACGACAGAACCTGTGGATTGGTTTTTCTCAGCGACTCTTTACGTTTCTGCTTGGACACTGGTAACAAATGTAAAGTCAGCACATTCCAGCAGCAGCTGCACGATGATGTCACAGTCTGCGTTTGTAAAACGGTCCAAGAACTGAAGCGTCTCACCGGTGTCGGGCCGGTGGTCTGGAGCGTCGTCCAGCTCCCCGTCTGAGCAGGTGTCTCGACTGGGGGTCCAACGTTCATGCAGGTGGGGTGGCCCCGGGCTCTTCTGGGGGGTTTTGGATGGCGTGGACGAAGGTGTAGAGGACGGCGTGCTGGCGCTGGAGGGGGGCCGTGGTCGGCGCGTTGCTCAAGGTTCTCGTCCTGCGGGACTTTTCCGTTCAGCAAAGGATTGTCTCTCTCTCTGAACAACTTTGCGCCATTTTTTGCCTTTTTGAACAATACAGACGTCCGTCGTCCGACTCCTCCGGTCGTGGGCCGTGAGGGGGGGCTGAGGTCCGGCAGGCCGTTGGGCCACCGCCTGGCATTCGCTGTGCAAACCAGGAGGGGGGCGTCGACTGCCGCTCCTGTGCTTTAGTGCAATTGATGAGTTCCTGCGGCGCCGTCGTCATCTAGCTTTAGGCGTTTGCAGGGCCAGGCTGAGGACTGGGGGTCCCTCGTGATCGGCCCGCAGGGTGGGAGGCTCCAGAGGTGCATCTCCGTGTCGTGGAGGAGGAGCCGGCCCTGTCGGTTCCCAGTGTCGGCGGAGAGGTGGATTTGAGGTCATCTGTAAGACGAGAGGAGAGCAAAATGAAAACTTCACTCTGCCTTTGTCTGAAAGCGAAGCCCATGTGGTATGTCGTGTGATGTGGTGGTGTAGTAGTCACACTGGAAAATAGGTGTCAACGGAGAGTGAGTCACATTTCAACGTCTAAACCAGAGCCCAGGGCGAGTTGAGGCTCTCATGGTGGCTCAGCGTCTTCCGTACGATGAGAGAATCACTTTGCTCTCTCAACTGTACGGCAGCAACGTGGGGCGGGACTCAACTGACACCAACTAGACACTTTCCCTCGACGACTGTCGTACGAGTAGGGGCGTCACGGTTCCCCAAATGATTGTATGTTAAGTCAGCCTCTCAGTCGTCCAGGTCATAGTAACTTACTGGGTGGGGACTGATGCTTTTCAAAGAATTTTACCAACACACACATTGATGCCATTGTTTGTCTATCAAGTCTTTATTTATGGTTTTTACGCCCCAATGACTGTCCTTCCTGTTCCTCCTTGAGATACTCACTACAAGGGACAATTAGAAAGTCTAGTTTCACTCCAGCAGATGCGCTGCACTTACTTCAACAACAGTTGATTAAAAACTGCCTCTGCTAGTCAATGTGTTTCATAAAATGCTGGGACGATTGTCTGAGGCTGAAAATTCAAAAACAAGAACAGGGAAGAAACAGTGCTAAGTGTGGCTTCATTGACAGAGGACCGTGCTTGTTGTTCTATCTGCAAATGATTTTAAACTGCTATAAACTAAAACGCCATGAGCTTAAACCTCGTCTATTTCTCTCTCTCTCTCTCACGCATGCACGCACGCACGCACGCACACACACTCTACACACAAGTTTACTGTCTTGGCACAGAGCAAACATCATGTATTATAACAGAACACCTCCCTGAGAAATGCTACAGATCTACTTTCCTCTACAGACGGACTGATGATGAATCAAAAAGGGAAATATCAATATTCAAATATCAATATATCAATATAAAAATGTCCATCACGTTGCTGTAAGCGCCAGAAACACTAATGAGGACAAATGCCAAGTCTGAGGCTAAAGCATCAGCGGACCTGGGGATGTTGACAGAGGTGAGGATGCTAAAGGCTCTGTTGCTAATGACAGGGAAACTAGTCGAGGTCAGAAAGCCAGCTGCTCTCCCACTGACTGGAAAGTGGAACCCTCGTTCAGTGTCTCTAAAGGAGAGAGCCTCGATCAATAGGGCTTGTTCCCCTGGAAGTACACAAGTGGGCGGAGAGAGGACAAAAACTGCTGCGATACAAAACGGAGCGACCTTAAATAGTGACTGGATTCCCCCTGTCGTGGGATGACATGGCATGATTGTACATGGCCAATGGAGAGTGGTGAGTCCATGAGTGATGTATAGAAGAGGTGCAAACAAAGAGTGCACTTGAAGAGAGGAGTTGTGAGGCAGCCATGGCTAACGAGACTCTGTGGCCCCTACTTACTAGACTGGGAGACAGTGGGGCGGTTGGGGTTGGTACGTGGGGGGGACCCTGGCTCAATTACCTGAGGACAATGTTCCGTTAGCTCATGTTCACAACTGGTCTCATTGAAAAACGTGGCTTTTTGAAATAAGGTACATGCATTTGGCAATTTGATACTTCTGAAAAAGAAACACTTTTATTCAGCCACCTTTGTCTGTAGGCGAAAGGCCGTTTTCCTGCCTTGATATCTTTGTCGTCGTCGTCGTCGTCGTCCTCATCGTCCCCGTCCTCGTCCTCTTCTTTCAGGCGCCCGTTGTGAGGCTGTGGCGAGGCTGACCCTGCCGGTACCGAATGCTGTTGATCTCTCGGCGAAGCAGGCGAATGCGTCGCGTTCGGGCTCCGCTGCATCGCATGGAGGTGACAAAGTCCATCTTGTCCAGCAGTTCCTTCAGCTGCTCGTCCACGGTCATGTGAAGGCGGTTGTCTGGATCCAGCACGCTGTCGACTGAGGACGACGGAACGTTAGTGGAAACGATGGTCAGGATGTTTCTCAAAGGCCTGAACATACTGCGCATGAACAGAGAAAGTTCTTTCTTTCTCGTGTGGTGTCTGAGAACTATTGTGTGATTGGTCAGAAATGCTGTGTGTGTGCACATGTCCTGCAGTGAGAGGGGCACTGTGAGAGCCTCCCAGGAGTTCCACACACGAAATGTCCTGACCAGAACGAACTGAAACAAACAAAGGTCTTCTGGTGTTCTTGCGCAGTATGTACATGACTTCAACAGTTCTCTCTTAAGACTAGAAGCTGGTGATTTTAGTACTGAATCAATAGGATACGTTCAGTAAAACAATCAGTTCAAAAGATTTGTTTACTGAATCATTCACCGAACCATTTTGTTAGCAGTGAGTGATTTGTGTCATTTCACAGGGAGCCAACGACGAATCGGATTCACCCGCAGCAGTTCACTAATGCACTAGGCTGAACTGTGAAATGAACGAATCTTTTCACACACACACACACACACACCACACACACACACACACACACACACACACACACACACACCACACACACACACACAACACACACACACACACAACACACACACACACACAACACACACACACACACACACACACACACCTTTAGTGAGCACCACTTGAGGTGAACCAACGCCATGTTTCTTTACTGCTCTGGATCACAATCTGATTCTACATCTTCAAATCACCACATTATTGTGTGTTCATTGTGACAGTGTTTTACATTTGGCCTTAGCTGTCTCCTACTTACCCGTCTTCCCATGTGCAGCCGCGGAAGTCTAGTTTCTGTGGTGACTCTGGGAGGTGCATGCCAGTGTCCAGGTCCAGGCCAGTATTGGTGGCTTGTCGCTGGCGTGGCGCAGCACAGCTCCCCCCAGATCTCTGAGACGCAGCGCTGCCCGGTGGAACACTGTGTCCTTGGTGTTGTAGAGGAGACAGTTGGACACCATCAGGTTGAAATCTGCCTCTAGGTCGGCTACGGAGCGGTAGGTGTGACTTTCCAGCTTAGAGCGCATTGTAGAGAAGTCCATCGGCTGGCTGATGAACTCCAGGTAGTCTGGGACCTGTTGATGAGATACAAAGGACACGCGTACGACCTAATAAGTGTGTGACGAGCATTTATAGCATTTACAGGGTTTCCAGTGTTTTCTAAGACACCTCCAGAACTTCTGGAAGTAAATCTAGGCCCTGTCCTCTCAGAGACAAGTTGAATTTGGGAAAACTTTTTTATCATATGGACCTTTTGTCCACACGGAACAGGCGTTTTGGAGCCTGATAGGAGTATTTTGAAACCAGGTCCCAGAGTGAATAAATAGGAAGACAACACTGTTTCACCTGTGCGGGTCCAACCTATACACATCTTTCCTGAGCTGATGACATCATGCCTCCACCTCTCCTTAGCCCACATGCGCTAACCTCCGCTAGCAGCAGCAACGGCAGCTCACCGTGTTGCGCTGGCTGCTGAATGTGATATCTGTTCGTCCATCCCACACAAAATATTATTGTTCGATTCATATTCTTTGAGATCTTCTTCTTAGTGTGTTTGTTCACATCACATTCACCACACATTTGCATGCATGCTCCATGTCTTCTTCTCTGTGGTGGTGTATTTCTGTGGCAGCATCTAGGCCTGGCACACATACATCGTATTCACTGGATTTATGTGGATGCAACGCATTTTGGGAGACGATTCCCTGTGCATGGAAAACATTTTTAAAACTATTCTGGTTCGTCTCCCTGTGCACGTAGCCCTAGCGAATAAGACAGACAGAAAGGAACGATGACTTTCATCAACGTGTTCCGCTGTGAGAAGGGTTTTGGCCAATGCAGGGGCACAGATATACAAAGCAATCATGATATCTAAGTTTGTGAGTCAGTATCCTCACATACAGGTGATTTATCATAACAACTGATGACAAAAAACACATTGCTAACATACTGTCTTAACTACAATGAAACCATGTGTTCTCCACAACAGTACAATATGAGGAACAGAAAAAAATGAGGTTGAAAGTTCACTGCTGATTTATAGCTCTGTTCATATGCACACATGAGGTATCTATTTGACCGTCTTGCAATAAACTAACCAGCTACTACTGTTTCCATTTCAAGATGGAAAATAGAAGATGGTTGCTTAGGCAACGAAAGCATGGAACAACGAAAGTTGGACAAATCAGCTTCCACTTCGACAGACTATAAGTAAGAATTATAGAGCCACCGAGTATCTGGCAGCTGTTTATATAAAACTATAATTAAACCTCTCTCTCCAACTGTCAATGATTCCCAGCACACATTTGAAGCTGCTGCTCCAAACCACAGCTGAATCCCAAAGTAAGCAAACTGAACCAAGAAATTTCAGTTGCTCATTAATAAGATGGTAACCTCATTCATCCACAGAACTAGCTCTGATAATCTTTACTGTAAGCTGAAGTGGAAACAGACTGAAATGACTTTTCAAACCAGTATAGACATTTGAAATGTTCCAGAATTTTCCATGACAATCAAAAGATGAAAATTCATCTTCCTGACTTTCTGACTAAGACCAAGCAGTATGTTCTGTGTGCTGAGGTTTCATTATACCAAGGTTTCTGGCAGTCGGGTGAAGTCAGCGATCATAGCAGTTGAAAAACATCAACAATAAGCTGAAGCCTTTAGTTAAGTCTCTGTGGGCTATGAAGCCTCAAACGTGACACGTCATTCATGCGTGGCACGTTACTTTTTCTTCACGCCGTGCTGCTGGTACCACTGTTACGATCAGAAGAACTATCTCACCTCCTTGATGTCGACCGGCTCTGCAAAGATCTGGGCAGTGTCCTTCTCCTGCAGCTGCTCCAGAGTTGAGCGAAGCAGCGCCAACATCGGGGTCAACTGCATCTCCAGAGCTGACTGATGAACTTTGATCCTGGAGTAAACAGAGGAAAGAGAAGAAGACTGTCAGTTCAGTGTCTGTACACTGAATTAAAAAGTTATTCTTTCAAGCTTGTGTAGCACGTACAGTGTGATTTTTCATTCTACAATGTTACCTGTTCTCGTTTGAGCTTCTCCCTCTTACGGATGAGCTCCACCAGCAGTCGGGCTTTTTCAAGGTCATGTCGAAGTTTCTGCCAATACCTCAGTGCGTCTCTGGCAGCAGAAACTTTTTCATCCACCTCAGGCTGCAAAGGAACAGGACACATGCTTTTACTGCCGCTGTCTGTAAACTGTCAGGTATGTCAATGTCCAAACAAGTACACTGAAAGCCATACACTGAAAACCATACAATTATGGTCTTTGAAAACCAAACTTCTGTTTCCTGTTCCTGACCTGTTCAGTATTCCTTTGGGACTGGATGTTAACGTGTAAACGCCGGACCAGCGGCACACCATTCCTCGACTGACGCTTGAGTAACCAGTAACGATGCAGCCTCTGCATGAACTGGCTTTTCTTTGGAAGATGATTCCTTTGCAGATGATACTCAGCCTGCACGACAAGGAGAGAGGCATGTGGTCAGTAACATCAGCTCGGTTGGGTCAAACAGATTTGCTGGCACAAAATAAACAATTAGGAACACGTACCTGCTTGCAGGTATTTGAGGCACTATGGCTTGTGGTGATGCAGTGTTTGGGGCTGTTGACTCAGCATTCTTCTTCCCTTTCTTTTTATCCATCTTAGCCTCATCGTCAGACTTCCTGCCTTTCTTCGGTGTTGTTAGGACCCTGTGTGTAGGCGCTCTGACCTCTACTCGCCCTCCCTCTCTGCTGCCCCACCACTCGCCCTTCACTCTCCTCATCAGACAATGTCTCTTGGCCTGGAGGTGAATGAGCTCGCAGAAGGCCGTCTTCTTCACAGAGAAGGTGGTCCCGTTGACGTTTGTCTCTCTCCACACCGGGTCGATCTTCATGAACAGGCCAGCGCGCTGAGCACACGTGACGTGGAAAGCGGTGTAACAGTTTGCTTTGTGGCACTGAATGGATGCACCACGGCCCCGCTGCTTACACAGGTAGCAGGTCAGTTTCCAGCGTGCTGGGGGAATGTTATTAACACCTTCCACCGGTTCCAAAAACACTGTATTGGCGAAGCAGACTTCAGGGATCCAGATTGCACACACCACATGTGCCCAGCGACCATCGCTGGTTTGCTTAAAAGCGCCGCCTCGGTTTGGACACAGAACACAATCAACGGGTTTCTGAGGAGACTGGAGGCAGCAGCGGCACAACCACTGCCCCTCTGGGATGTAGGGCACTCCGTAGCACTCCTGGTGCACGGCCAAGTTGCACGCATCACAAAAAGAGGATGACGTTGCTGTTGAGGCACTCGTCCTCCAAACACACACAGCAAAAGGCATCGTCGTCAATATTGCTCTGAGACGGGGCTCGGCTGCGGGCTTCCCGGTACGCCTCCTCCTCTAGGCGGTCCACCAACAACTCAAAGGTGTCTAAAGAGAGAGATGAGTAACCCTCAGCAGTCCGGCCAGCATTGACCATCTCCAGCCAGGCAATGTCCTGTTCATCCATGTCATATTCTGCCACAGCGTCCTGCTCTTCAGCAGAGCGCTCAATATAACGGTAATACGCTGTGGGCAGAGGGGGCGCCTCCACTGGCGTGAAGGTCTCGAGCACACGAAACTTGGGTCAGGGAGGGGCAAGTGGTGATGATTAGATGTGTTTAACTTCTCAGGTGTTGGTGGGTGGGAATTGGGACAGTGGTTCTTTGAATGTGGCGATGACTTGACAGAGGAGCACTTGGATTCTTTCCGGCGGCCTCTCGGTGTGGCTGGTTTGGAGAAGGTTTGGACACTGCCGGCCGGAGGTGATGGCTGCTCACTGTTCTCCTTGTTGCTGTTACACTCATTAATATCCTGCGCCATCATCTCATCTTCGGTAATGACCGCCAGTGGTTCCAAAACAGAGATGCGGTGAAGCCGACCATCCAGCTCCACTTCCACCACCTTCTGGGCCTGGGCATAGCTGAGGGTTTCTTTGCTTGGAGATGCTTTGAGGCTATACGGGGACGGAGATCGCTGGCGGGTACCCCACGCCCACCAACTGTCCCATTGGACTTCTTGCATCTGCTTGCATTTCCCGTGGCCACCTGCCTTTACGACGTGGCTTCCTCATAGACCACCTATAATCACACCTTCCCTCCTGTTGAAAATGAAATAACATGTGAGAATATGGCAGTGGTCTCATATTATGCAAACAGTTGCTGTCAGTGTATGAGTATGTTCTGTCGCTAATGTTTTATTTATAGTTAAGTATGGATGCCGCACTCTTTATTATGCTGCAAAACAAATCTAACTTTTGGTACAATGACATAACCTGAAGCTGCCATATTTAGAATGTTTAACAACACAAAAAGCCTCATCCTATGAGGTCGGCAGTGATATTTTTAGAGAAAGTATCTGCCACTCACTCCCTGGCAACTCAGTGTGAAATCATCATCATTAAGCTTCAATAATATTTAGTACAATACAAAGACATTTGCCCGCTTCAGCAATATACACTTTGGAACAGAGTTCAGAGACATTAACAATATTCTTTATTTCATTGTATGTTACCTCTGACAGGACACCTCTGTGATGCGATGTACAGTATATGTAAATGTGTTGTTCTATATTATTACTCCCTCAACCCACAGAGCCAACGACATGATGTTGGACCAACTGTCCATTTTACTTTTTCATTTTACCCCCATTTATCATTATACTCACACGGGTGATGATAAAAATATCCGTAAGTCAAAAACTGTCTTGAACTATCGTTGATGCAGCAACGCAACGCGATTGTCCAATCAGCTTCCAGGGATGTTTGACGGATCACTCGCGCAGCCAATCGTCTTCAAGAACACCTCGGTCTAAACAGCTCAGTCTCCTTTTTTTAGCAGTAAAATGTCAGCCATGTTTACAGTTTTAGAACTATTAACAGGTCTTCCAAGCTTTAAATCGTAATTAAAAACCGTGGGCCATTTGATTGCGATTCACAGACACAGACCACTTGTGCCATACACTCGTATCCTGACATTTAAATGGAGAGCTAGTATGCTAACTTTGAAATATAGCTGTACTAACATTAGCAGGATTGTTGACAAGGCACCTAATAACTTGCACCGTTGTTGGTTAAAAGTTCCTAAGTAGTCAGTATGCAATAGACAGTAAATTGTGTACTTGAGACATCTTACCTATGATGACAACTGTGTGACAGAACGAGCCGAACAGCCGGCGGTCTAAAGCCGCCTCCTCAGTATTGGTTGCCTGTTATCCAGTCGCCCCACTCGCTGAAAGCTAAAAGCTAGCTGTTACTGTGAGCTAGCGTCAGATTGCTGGAACAGCCGGTGTATTTCGCTATTTAATAAAGCATTTGTTCCCCAATGAAACAGCGGTTATCAGGCAAGCGGTTGAAATCATCAGCTCGCTGAGTACATAACGTGTATATCTGTGGGAATAAGTATTACAGGCAACTCAATCTCGACCCAATTTTGAGAAAGAGAGGAATACTAGCCTGAGGTTGCCTGGCTAGCTACTTGGAGTCCAGAGTATATGCTAAATCAACAAGACGGCAAAAACATACGACTTCCGTTAACCTTTCAAAATAAAATTAACTTGGCCACGCTTACCGCAACAAATTAGATTCCTTTATTTCGCTCTCTGAAAGTTTTATACAAGAAATTCATCACAGTATAGAATTTATTTACAGCATCACATTTTATTCCAAACATTCGATGTCAATTAACCAGATCGCCGCTTAAATTTATTCTCAATGTAAAGCAGGCTTTTATTTTTACTGTAAATTATCTCATTTCCGCTTTCATGATACTCCTTTGGCTGCCTCTGTTCGCTCGTGAACATATATCCCGCCTCCGTTACGTCATCAGGCGGTGATTTTCGCGCGCAGGGTGCTGATAGTGGGGCCAGTATTTCCCTTTAGTATACATGGTCATCGAGGGCAAGTCAGTTTATTTATGTGTGACACAATTAAAGCATACATTTGTCAAAACCTTGGCAATATCTATGCACACTTTCCCCATTTACATTTTCCTTTTACTTTTTTTTACTTGCTTTTTTTCCACCTGCTGATCCTTTTATTCACCTACTAGCATTTACATATTTATATATTACTTATCATTAGAATTGTAGTGAGAGGAGATTTAAATGGGAATCCTTATTTTAAACTCTCAGCAGGAATTACCATCAATTAGGAAAAACTGTTTAATTGGAAAACAGCATTGCGGTTATACTGAGAGTGACTCCTGTGATGTTTAAGACCATACATTCAAGCAAGGCAACTCACTAATAGGTTAATTCATCTGAACAAACACACACAACTAAAAATGGTGTGACGGTTTTAAAATGACCATCTCACAGTCAGTCAAAATCATAGTCAGAAACATAGAGTAAAAGAGATAATTGGAATATACAAGGGCACCGTTGGTTGCTGTGGGAGTTGGGAAACCGGTATTTACAAGACATCCATTAAGTTAGGGAGACATCGTCAGAGTGTTTTTCCTCTTGGAATCCCGACGTGGAAATGGAACAAAACTCTTCACCTCTTTGAAACATAACCCTGTGGTGCAAAAGACAAAAGACATCATTGTCTCTGCAGCCTCGCAACAATTAAATAACACAAAACAGAAATCCATTAAGCACTCGCTGCATGCCAACATCAATTATTCATAATTTCATTACCACATTAGTGAATGCGGTGCAGCCGAATGTTAATTGCTGCCCCAGTCTACCTTTTGGAATGGATTGTGTGATGGTGAAAATGACTTGTGTGAATGTTGTTTTTTTTAAAAAATTGTTCTTCACACTGTAACATATTAAATTCCATGTCTTCTCCTGGAATTTCTGTAGGACATGTCTGTATGAGGTAAGCATTAGCATAAATCTGGGTGAAATAGTTGTTTTTTCTTTCTTTACATATCGCTGTTTTCTGAATCAGAATCAGTTTTATTGCCAAGTAAGTTTTAAAAAAAATGAAGAATTTGTCCTGGTGTGAAGACGCAATCAACATAAACCGAGAATGGAAATAGTGCAAATTATTAAAAAAAAAAATCTTGAAACACACTACACACAGTTAACACTATAGAATAGAATAAGATAAGGAATTCAGCTTACGCTTCCACTCTTCGAGGGACAGTGTGGCATTGTCGTGGCTGTCATCGTACGGTGCAGGCTCAGGAAAGTCGTCCTGGTCCCTTAGGCTGTCAAAGTATGGGTGTTCCAGAGCCAGTTCGGCGGTGGGCCTCTCGTCTCCATCCAGAACAAGGATTTTCTCCAGCAGGTCGATACCTGCAGACGGTCCAAACATAACAAGGAGTAACACCACAGCACTTTAAGGAGGTCAAACGGTGAAAGTCAGTCAAATACATTTATGAACATAATTCACAACTGGAAGCTGTGGCTTTTGTTCCTGAGTTTAGTGGAAGGCTGTTTCTCCTCTGCATCACTGTTTCAATATGTTCCCCTTAAATTGCTTTACCTGGCTCTTACGTCCATATTTCAATTTGATTTAAAGAGAGATTAAATCATTCATACTTATAAGCAAAATAGAAATATTGCATTAGAAATACTTAAGATAGTTTTCCAGTTCTTGATCTGATTCTTTAGAACAGTAAGTGGAACAGAACATGTGATTTACAATAAATAACAGACGAAAAGCTTTAAAATTTTAATTATGAGCAAATGAAACAAAATAGTAAATAATCTCTCTGGCACTCACTGCAGTCAGAGGCTTTTAAATACATTCAATAATGGATTTAAACCTACAACTGCGGATGACCTCACCATTTGCACTGGCTCTCGGGAACAACGTAGAGAAGTCTTTTCTGGGATAGTGAGGAAGAGCCTTGACATAACTTTTAGCCTGTTTTCAGAGACAAATAATAAATAATAATAATAATAATTAATAAATAATAATAACTGACAAGATTTTTTAAAAAAAGAAGTCATGACATTTATTGTTCCAAGATACAACTGTTGGTGGCACTCATGCTTGTTTGCACCAGTCATTTTCACCATTTTCTTTTCGTGTCCTCACGCAGTACAAGCAGAATTTAAAGAACCGCACGACCGTCAGTGTGTTGATATCGCCAGAAATGAGACATATTTCAACTGGTTAGTGTCCTGTATATTCAATCTACCTCTGGACTGTCCAGCTTCTGAACGAACTCTGGTCCAGGCACTCCGGTCACTTTCAAGATCTGGGTCAGCTGGTCCATGTCTGGTAAAAAATGGTTCATCAAGGATAATTAAACCTGGAATCTTGTTGGAGCCAGAATTAATGCTAACAGAGCTGCTGCTTTTACAGTGCCATCTTAGTTATCTGGAGATAAGATGTAACGCTGCACATATTCTTTCTTTTTCTGATTGAACACTTATGTATAGTGGCACATATTTTTGTTCTTTATTATTATTGTGTATTATAATAATTATCATTATCTTTTTTCCTCTTAGCACACTTTCTAATTCTAGAAAGTTTTCTAGAATTCTAGAAATTCTAGAAAATTCTTTATACATTTTACTTTAATTCTTTTTCAATGTAATTTATATTTATTCTAATTTAAGTTTAGACCCTGCTTAGTTTTCATATTATTAAATTTTTATGCTATATTTTCTACCTTCTGTTGAAGTATTACCTCTTTTTATCTATGTATACAGAACAACACATGCAGACTAAGTCCATCAAGTGTTACAGAGAAAAAAAGAGAATGGGAAGCTGCTTCTGTGTTTTCTGTTCCATTTGCATCAGAGTTTAAATCAGTTTGCTTTCAGTCAGCTGATAAATTGATTTTAAATGAACGTGTGGTCATTTGAACCATTATCTCTGATGTTATTAGCGCTCACACAGACATTGAATGTCCAGCACAGACGCATGAAAGGATACAGTCTTTCCCTTTGAAAAGGGTTTTTCCACTGATCATTTCTGCCATGATGCAGCCCACAGACCAGATGTCCACTAGAATAAACAGCAAGGAAGAGTGTCATTGAAAAAAAAACAAAAAACAGGAGAATACGTGTCCCGGGCAGTGTTTTAACTTAGCTCAGTGCTCTGGAAATATGGAAGGAGTCTCCTATTCACGAGGAAGACAAGAAACAAGTGTACTGTTTCTAGCGAGGAGCATAATGCAGAGAGTGACCCGCGTTGCTTTTTCTAGCAGCTGCGAAGAAAATGAGAACCAACTATCCCCTAAAGAGACATAAATCCTGGTTTCACAGCAGAGACAGACCTGTCAATGAGCCGGAGCGCTATCGGGCTGCTGTCAGACCCTGCCAGCCGCTCACAGATTAAAGAAGCTAAGATTTATTTCAAGAAGACACCCATGCAATTCCAAATGTGTTCCGTGCACCTGCCAACAATGATGTAGCATACAAGCTAGAAGAGAAACAGTCATATGAGTGGAGTTTGGCTGCTGACACATCACTGGAGACAAACAGTCACAGCACTGATGCGTCCATTGACACTGACAATATGGAATAGCTACAATTGTCTTGCCAGTCTGGGTGTAGTGCATCCAGTTCAGAATGACCTCAGGCGCCCGGTACCAACGAGTCACCACATAGCCTGTCATCTCAGCATCAGTGCTGCGTGCCAAGCCGAAGTCCAGGATCTACAAGGGGGCAGCAGACAATGTGATTGTAAACCGGAGCCTGAGTGAGGTCCATGTGTGTTCACTCTGTCCACAAGGAGACAAATATATATATATGTACTGTATGTACAAATAATGAACTGGCAGAATGTTTGGTGTGTTCCAGCTGGCGCGGATGTTCCAGTTTGTCACTCATGGGGACGGAATGTCCAGGTGAAAGGTATCTATCATCAGAACACAGTAGGTTGCAAAAAATCCTTTCACAACTACACTGTTACAACATTCTCAGTACCACACATGTACTTCTTACTCCATAGCATGCTGTTTGCATCGCTTACTTTGTAGTATATCCTGTTTCTGTTCTTCCATTGCTGATAATCCTATTACTTAGCTGCCAGAGCTAAACTGTCACATAAGATGGATCATGTTTTCAGGAGCACCAACCTTCAGCTCACAGTCTTGGTTTACAGCCAAGTTTCCAGGTTTAAGGTCCTGCAAAAAAAAAAAAGAAAAAAAAAAGAGTTGGGTGATCATTACTTACATCTCTTACAGCAAATTATACTGTTTGTGCTGAGCAGTATCAAAGCTTCAGGGGTTCCTGCTGTCCAGCATGGCTCAGCTAGAGGTCTGTGGGCAGTGACTGATTACAACAAGAGCCAACCACACTTCTGCAGGCATTCTCTGAAAATACTGTGACGTAACGTCTGTTAAGTGTTGGACTGCGTGCAGGTGTTGATAACACCTTTACTGTTTACGGAATTACCAGCAGTAATTACCAGAGACTGTGTCTCAAAGAAGAGGACGTAACTGTGGGACAAAAAGGCTCCACCCACCTCTTTATCACTGTCATGTACAAACCACAGGTCTTGGCGTCATTACTGAAAGGTGTGGTTGGACATCTCTAAACACGCAGGCAGACATCAGAGTGAATGAACTCATCCTACCTGTTGGTGCGGTGTTTGCAACTGACGCATTCATGACAATGCATTTATAAAAGCAACCAGACGTTGGCATTCTTAGCGACAACACGTCCTTTACCAAGTCAAAGTACCGATTTCAACTGAGGGACATTGGTACTTACCCTGTGGATGATTCCAGCCTTGTGGATGTACTACAGAAAGGAGGAGGAGCAGTCAGCGCACGTTTAGGATACAGATAACACTATTTATTTGCAGTATTGTGCATCGTTTTATTAGTACCCCCAATTCTCTGACTGCTGTTAAAGCAACTGCCCTCTAAACCGTGAACTGAAAAAGTTAATCTATAACTTATATATGCAGTTATTGAATGTTAAGAAAAACCACGACTTTGCCTTCACAGAATAGGGGTCAGAAGTGTCTATGTGTTTTTACAGTCATTATTTCAAGATTAAACTACAGAATAGCACTAATATGATGGTGCTACATATTTGACATTATGTATAAATAAACTACTATTTATTTTTTTTGCACACGGGTGTAAAATGTATGTATTTTATTTCAACATCTAAAGATTCCGTGGGTGTGTTTGCACCGGCTCACCCGGAGTCCACAGAGCATCTGGTAGACTAGAAACTGGACTTTGTCTTCGGAGAGGTGACCTCGCACCTTGGACAGGTCAGTGAACATGTAAGGCATCACCAGGCAACTGGAAAAATGGAGAGACAGAGCAGAAGAGAGGATGGAAAGGTACTCGCGCAGGAGGAGTCGTCCAAACAGGAAACGAGGCTTAATTGAATCACTAACGCAAGAAGCTTTCGACCCCGCCAGCTGTTTTTCAAGCCGTGAGGCTCTGTTCATTTCCATAAGTTGACTGAGAGGATTGAAGGAATTCATGTAATGTGACGATGATGTTTCTGTCCCTGAACAGCTTCCTGCTCTGGGTCTTACTAGCAAACATAGAATAAAAGACACAACTAACCGAATGAAAACAAAATCCCAGAATTGAAGTTAGTGGGAATCTTAAGGTTGTATTGTATTGTATTGTATTGGACATCAGAACTGGTAACTTGTGGTAGTAGGTGAGGGGGGGGGGATAGTTCTTAGTTGATAAACAACATATTCCAAGTATCCACGTGGAATAGCTACTGCTGTACAATTTGTGTATATTCTACTGCTGCAGAGTCGTGTTGGTGAGGAATCACTGATCTGCATGGCTGAAATTCAACTGGGTGAATGGTACAAGGCCTGAACGCCTGACATGCTCTCTCATAAACACCATGAACAGGTGCAAACTGCTACAGCCACATGCTAAGACCCTGTGGAACGAGTGCCGGCTCGTAGAACACCAAGTCCATAGTTTGGAATGAAGAGTCTAAATTCACATGTGGGGTGTGACATTTGTGTGTCGACAAATTTTGGCCACAGAATGTATGAGGAGAAAGACAGATTCTATCTGACATACCTGCACAAGGAAACAGATCCATGACTCCCAGAACATGCAGGTTTGTTTTCTATCATCATTCTGTCATCATCAGGTCTATCATTAATACGCAGAAACTCTGAAAAAAAACTTGGCAAGTGGTTCTCTGGTTGGATTCCTGGCCTAGGGGGTCTTTCTGTGTGGAGTTTGCATGCTCTCTCTTTTGTGCTCTCTGGGTACTCCGGCTTCCTCCAAGCATGTCTTCTATACCATATTCCAAACCACGTCCAGAGTGTACCCCATTCGCCCTTTGACAGCTGGATTGGCTCCAGCATAACTCAGACCGGAGCAAGCAGGACCAACCAATCAGTGAATGTACAAACCAACCAATGATCGAACCAACCAACCAACCAACCAATCAACCAATGACTGAACCAACTAATCAACCAACCAATGATCGAACCAACAAATGAACCAAACAAACAACAAACCAACCAACCAACCAACTAACCAATGAATGAACCAACCAACTAACTAATGAACCAATCAACCAACAAATGAACCAACTAATGATCGAACCAACAAATGAACCAAACAAACAACAAACCAACCAACCAACCAACCAACCAATGAATGAACCAACCAACTAACTAATGAACCAATCAACCAATGAATGAACCAACTAATCAACCAACCAATGAACGAGCCGACAAACAAACCAACGTACGAACCACTGAACCCTTCTTGGAACACATGAACTGATGTGTCTCAGCCACAGAGGTGACGTTTTCATTGACAGCCAAGTTTTACCAGAGATGAAAACAATATTCAATTTCGATGGTGACTCGGGTCAGTGTGGTTGGTGTTTCCTCAAATAACTGCATAGAAATCACATACCACTGTCGCAGGTCCGGATGATTAGCAGTAATACCACACACAGGTATTCTGCAGGTATTTCACAATTCTGAGATATTCAAGTGCTTTCCACCTCCACACTGAAGGTCCTGGTCTTCTAAGTCCAGAACTGTTATGTAACACTTGTGAAATGCCAATTCAACAAAGATGTCAAGCAGGGTTACATGATATGTTGCTTCTATAACAGTAGAACAGGAAATGCTGCTGTCATCACCGACGACAGAGATAACAACGGCTCCACAGTCCTGTGAGACTTCTTGCAGTTCCCTGCTCTCCTCTGTTACTGAAGGGTTACTACTCACAAGTCCTGGAAGTCTTCGAGACACGAGGCAGGTGTGAACACATCAAGCAGTCCGATCACCTGGTTGGAATGAGAACAGAGTGATGACTAATGAGACTTGTGATTCAGTCAGTAGTTATTTGATCTACAGGTCGGATTTCACCTACTCACATTTTCATGCTTCATGTGTTTGAGCAGTCGCAGCTCCCGGTAGGCCCTTTTAGCAAAGATCTCGGACTGAAACGGCCTGTGGAGCTTCTTGATGGCCACTTTCTCTTTACCCTTCTCATTTATTGCCGAGCTGTAGTGAATAATTGAACAAGTAATCAGCTCTGCTGCACTCGACACAAGTGCCTTCGAGTTTCGCTATGATTTCCTTTCTTTTGAAGTCGGAGCAGCCAGAAAATGACGGTTCACTGAGGTTTCTGTGAGGAAATCATCTGCACAGGTGTTCTCAGAGAGAGACATGACTGTAGGAGTCGTTCTCAAGTGGTGGAGTGTGTGTGTGTGTGTGTGTTGCTCCTCAGTATACCACAGAAGCTGTTGTTGATGTGCCTGTTTGCAGTGAACGCAGGGCGCAGCATTGTAGAGGGAAAGCTTGCTCGGCTATTTTGGAGCCGCGTCCACCAACATGTATTATTACACTTTCCACTTGTGCTTTGGGGAAGACGAATGACGTAACGACATGCAGCCAGCGATCCATTTACGCTCACGTACAGTCAACTGCGGACCACGTTCCTGTCGTCCAAGATGGTTTATAAGAGATGAGTAATGTGTCGGTGGCAGCTTGATCCCAGATCATCAGATGATGCTTCTTTCAAAGGTTAGACGGTTTAACCCTTAACAGACCATAACGCCCACACTACAAGCGCCCCCACCCCGGGTCACTACAGGCAGCACTGACAAGAAGCACAGAAGATGATGTGGTGATGCAACGGTTTTTCTGTCTTTGGTCTGTGAACGTATATGAACGATCCTGAAACCACATTTCATGTAACAACATTTCAAACCGTCATGGGTCAAGCTGTGTTCATTCAAACTATTTCACATTACAAAATAATACGTAACATTGCACACAGAATTCTAGTGGAGGCCTATTCACACTTTTTGCCTCTGCTTGGGGTTTTATATCGACAACAATACAACACAAGCAGGGAGAGTTGACAAAGGTCTGCTTCTGTGATGTAAGACAATGAAAACAAACTAAATAAAGTAAGTAATAATGTTTATGTCACACAGAGTCAGGACATTGTGGTTTTGAAGGCTGTTCAGTGAATGCTCAGTGAATGTTATTGTTTCATGGAAAAACATTTATATACGCTCAGAATCAGAGTCTGACATAAGAAGCTTGATGAAGTAAATGTGACACCTTCGATTTTCTTTTTTTCTTTTTTCTTTATCCTGGTTCCAGTCATGAAAAACTAAATGTGTTTGAATGATGTATTACGCAACAGCTGATGCTTCTGTACGGCAACTACTATACAAAAGTATAATTATGTCACTCAGATAAGCACTGTGCATGACATCAATAATCAATTTGAAAAATAAAATCACATCACCTGCATTTACTTTGTGTCAAAAAAAAAAATTATAATTTTGACTAGGTCTTCTCCAAACAAGTGCATTACAACCTCCCATATGGTTGATCTAATTCAGGATCTCTGGAGAATCACATTTCACAATCACTGTGATGGCAGCTCCAGGGATTTGGCTGTGAATCATCGTGCAGCCCCAGTGTGTATATGTGATGAAAAATATGATAAAAACCAATGTAAAACACAATAAGAAGAAGCTTATTCACAGATATTGTCTCTCATTAACATGTGGGCATGTGTTACTAACAGTTGTCTTATTGTCTGTCTTATACATGAATAAATATCCTTATGAATGTACATTTTTATGGCTGTGCCCATGGTAACCAGCATCCCATCACGTCACAGAGAGATGCTTTACCGTGGATGTATGATGGAGGCTCACAACTGGCTCCAGATGTTCTCTCTCTCTCTCTCTCTCACACACACACACACACACACACACACACACACACACACACACACACACACACACACACACACACACACACACACACACACACACACACACACCATATGACATGCCACTCACCACACGGAGCCGTACGCCCCGGTTCCTATCTGCTTGAGACGGCTGTATTTCTCCGGTACCTCCCACACCGTCTTGTTGATCTCCTCCCGAGAGAAATGAGCCCGAGCCTCCATGATGAAGAGGAGAAGGGCGAAGGCGGCTAATAAACTTCTCTCGCCTGTTCTCCGACTGCCACTTTATCAGGAAGGTATAAGCAAAACAGTAATCAGGTTAAAACCTATGCAAATGATAACCATGTACTTCCGGTGATGGATTTTTACAATAAGTGCCATGAAAGGCTAATAATGGGACCATTTTAAACGAAACGTAACGACTTTTAACGTCGCTAATTATTTTTTAAGCGTTGTGTCTGAATGAAGAAAAGAGAATATATGACAACATAGAGTGGAAGATGGACAACAGCTCCCTGAGCCTTAGAACCTAACCTTATTTTGAAGGCGGAATGATACAATTCCGGTTTGTGTTTGAGTCTCGTCAGCTAACTTGACGCAGCACCTCGGTAAAAATGGCACGGTACGCGTTCACTAGAGTAGCAGCCTGGACTAATTTCTTAAATTTCTTAAATTTTTTCAAAAGTCTTTATAAGTTCATCAGAAACTTAGGGAAAGCAGGAATCGGTGTTCAGGGGGAAACAACCAATGAATCAGACAGTGATCAAATCATGAGCTACCATAGTCGAATGATCAGAAGGCCTGCAAGCTGAAACATGTTCACTTTGCTCCCACCCACACATTGTAGGTGTCACTTGACATGAATAATTACTGTGCAAGTTCATGACAACATGCAGGACATTCACACTTAAACTCTCAGGAACAGACCAACAAACAAACAAACAAACCATTAAGATGATACAGTTTATCCACAGACAGGTGATTTGTTATTGTGTTGCACGCACAGTAGAACGCAGATCTAGTTCCTCACTATGCTGCTCTACCCAGTAAACATTTGGAGCAGGAACTTGCTGACAGCTGGAAAAGCCTGAAAGATCAACAGCAAAACCTTAAACGTTACAACGTTACGTACATAACCTCAGGCTGATTCCTTAAGTCAGTGAAAAACTGTGTGTATTTGAAGATTTTCTGACTCTTGAAGTTTGAAGAACCGTCTGTAATGGACCACTTATCTGTAAGATCGTATTTTGATCAGGGGGAAGCAAATCTCCTGACTCTGATGGTGTCTTTGATTGAGTTTTATAGGAATTACCAGAAAAAGCTGGTCCCAGTTCCTCTGTCAATGTTCAACAAGTCAATCAATAGTGGTACTTGGCTGAAATAAATGTGTGTCTAAAGAAATACAAGGGTCAAACCCACAGTTCCTGAAGTCCTCGAAAGTTCTTGGCTTCTTATTTTTGGAGGGTGAATATAAAGCATCAGTACACCTATTAGAAACAAGAATCAAATGATGTAGGCACAACATCACAACATCATACTAGTAAGGTCCCCAACTTTATGTATTTATACATTTATCCACCGTAAGCAGACACTCGACAAAAAGACTACAACTATGGATCAAATTGTATGGTTCAGGATCAAATTAACCGGAGAAGCACAAAGCAACACTATCATTTAAAGAGAAAAGAACAGAAAATACTTTGGATGCATTCAAAGTTACAAAAACACATGAAATCTGTTTTGTTTCACAGCCTGATATGTTTTAAAGGACCCAGAGAACAACTGACTCACCCCACTGCAGACATCAAGCATAGAATGACAGACAGTCTGTTAATTCAGTTCATTCATACAATGATTAATATGATACGTATGTAATATGATATTTCATGTAATCACCTCTGCAGTCCAATTTCTAAAAAAACAGAACAAAACAAAACAAAATCAAGAGTGGATTTCATTTTGACAGACATCTGTCTGTGGTTGCATTGATCATAAATCCATTTGCTCTTCTCTATTTATTTGCATTTCATCAATAGATTCGGGGGTCATTTCCAAAAATATCTTCAATGAAGTGTGTGCAGAGAGCAACAGTCATTGTCACTCTCTCTGTGTAAATGTCAGACAAATGCCAGATTCTGCAAGGAAAAAAAAAAGAAAAAGAAAAACAGTCTTGGGAACATGAAACACTAAATATGAAGTTGGATGGACTGACCATCATAATCTTCTTTTAGAGTGAGGAAGGAAACTGAATGTGTAGGAATATTGTTGAAAACATGAATTATTAGTTTGGAGTATAGTCAGACAAATTGTCCAGCATTTTATGATAAGAGTTGTGTAAAGAGGTCATTGAATTCTCTTCCAGGGACTGAAACCCCCCAATATCATTCACTGTTTTTCAAATGTCTGTCAGATTAAACAAAATGGATTTTGTGATCAAAACGTTTAATGGATTGCCTGGCTCACCAACAATGATCGGGGTCTATCTTGGATTTATGTGGATCCGCAGACATTCATCCTGTTTAATTCTGTGACGGTGTGTTGTGTTCCTGTGTTCAGTGGATAAGTCAGACTGGAGCCAACACACGACTCTGACTGCAGCTTTTTGTTTCTGTGAAAGAAGTACGTACAGATATGTTCAGATTATGTTCAGGCTGCAGCTAGACCTTCTGAAGGAGAATGGAGATGAATCCTTGTCCACCAGATGGCGCTAGCATTTCACAGTGGCTGTTAAAGCATTTCTATGTACAGTTAAAACTTGTTTCTGTGACTAGACTAGTGACGACTAGTTTTATCAAGCGTGAACCTCTGTGATAGTAATCTAAGATGTTGCTCGAATTTGGAGTCTATTTACCATGACTATTTTTAGAACTTTTACCACGACACCAATGACTTTTACTTTTTCACTGACGGTATGAATTTGCTTTGGTCTTAGGATGGAATCAACAAGAACAAAGCATGAATTGCTGTAGCAGGGATGGCGAACTCAATACAAACCCACTGAGGTCAGATGCTCAAGATGCCCCCTGATGTGAAGGGACTGAGACAGACTGGGACTGAGAAGGCCTCAAAATGGGACGGATCGTAGCCACTGAGACACCAACCGGGGTCTGACCAGCTGCAGCTGAGTAACCTGGGCGAGACTGCATGATGTTGAAACAGCACAGGTTCCACCTCTGATGATGCGTTTCAGGAGCACCAAGAGGTTTTTGGTAGAACTTAATACAATAAGTGTGCACGGAGCAGAACATCTCAAAGCTTTAGGCCGGGTCTGCTTCAGTGATCATGGGATGGAGACAAAGAATCAGCTGATGACACAGACGATGACAATGAAAGGTTCTGAGTGGTGCAGTGCATCACCCTTCCATCACACAACACACAGCACTGGATAATAAGATATTATGGCATGCCCTTTATTTTTGCCTGTGATGCACATTCAGTGTTGTGACTTGTGGTGTGTGTGTGTGTGAGTGTGTGTGTGTGTGCACAACCAAGTGACTCACTGTTGGGTACTTTTATGTTGAGAATGATGTTTACATGTATGTGTATAATTGTCTGACTAGTTCCTGAGTCACACAAAGACAGAGGCACACACACACACACACACACACACACACACACACACACACACACACACACACACACACACACACACACACACACACACACACACACACTGGGTGTCTTTTCCTGTCATTTATGTTTCAGCCCATCTGCCAAAATCCTCTCAAGCAAAATCTGACTTGACATTTTCCAACACTGAATCAGCAGTGAAAGTAGGCTAGCACTACTCGACGGGTGCTGCTGGAGAAAGTCACAGGAGGCGAGACAAGGAGAAAACAGGGAGGCGATTTGTTACACAAAAGGCCATGGGGAGAGGAAGACATCCATTTGCCCCCCCCCACCCTCTGGCGCACCAATGGAGCACACAATGGCATGAACTTAATGAGTCTTTACATTGTAATTAAAGGTTCCCAGCTGAATGATACTTCCTGATGCTCTGTACCGGAGGACAATTAATTATTAGAATCAATCAATTACATGATCGCGGGTGTTACTGGTGAAGAAAGGAGATGTGGGCAGACAAGTGGCCATTTGGCTGTGATTAATGAAGCGACCTTCCTTACAGCTGTCGGATCTTAAAAAACAAAACTATTCCTTTTCAAAGTGACCTCCTGTCTGGTTGTAGCACAGCATGCAAATATTCGAAACCTGTCATTACCACTACTGCCAGTACAACATCTTGAACATCCTGATCATTTGTGTGTTCATGTGGTTTGCTATGGAGGGTGCTTGATACTGGTCAGCTGGCCGAAACACGTGAGTGAAGGTGTTTGTCGCAGTGAAGTTAAGAGCGGTGCTATGACCCTCGAGGCCATGGCGCTCCATCCACTGGAATGCAAATGTGGTGATGATAATGATGTTAATGGGTGCCCAAAGACTTGAGAAATTTCCATATTAGGTCCCACGGGCTGCTGTTGGTGGAGCATGGCATTAACATTTTCATATTGGGTCCGTTCCCACTAGAACAGGACAAGCCAAGCATGTAGGTGATATTCATTCCTTACACAGTAGAACAGTGGAGGGATTCGTGACATATTTATGAAAACAGTAAAAATAAAACACAGGACAGTCGTGTTTTTCAATTCTGTGAATCGTGGCGCATGAGTTCATGTGGATATCATAAACTCTGTAGACAAGTATGGTGGCAAGTGAAGGGATTGTTTGGAGTAAATCCGTTTTTATGGTTTGTCAACTGGGTACAAAGATGAAAACGACGATGACGGCCAGTCACGGTCATAAATATGTATTGTGTGTATTGTCCTCTGCTGCGTAAGCCAGAATTTTGACTGCAACAAAGTCAAAATGCCAGCATGCTTTGCTAGCATTGCTTTACCAATGCAAATGCTAAGCAAATGCTTTTCTAGCAATTTTTTAAAACTCGACAGCTGGTAACTAATGGACTTGCAGTCCAACTCTCTGTCCTAGCTGCGGACGGAAGCCCTCCTGACCAGGAATATCTGACTCGGACATCGGGTGAACTCAAAGCCTGAGTTCAGAATTCAAGATGGTGGTGCCTAGTATTATCTGCCAGTATAAACTGTTTTTGTATTTTTTTGTTCATTTCGGTGAATCATACACACAAAACTGAAATAGCGAAAGTATGGCTTTTTCTGACCGTCTATGAAATTGGAATGTAAACAACGTAATTTTCACCTTGAAATCATCCATTGGCCCGGACCATAACTGTCTGCTGGCTGGAAAACCAAAACAATGAGCAGAACGCGTCTAAAAGGCCGTATTAGAGTGTTTTCATTACAATGACGCACATCTGACACAGTTGTCAATAGTCAGTGTTTGTACAAACATGTCAAATGAGTCTAAAAAATGTCCCACTGTCTCATTTCGGAATGGACAGATTCAGTCCATCAGAAGTCAAATCATCCACTCTGACAATGAAAGCTAAATTCACCAGTAAGAACAACTCCCCGAGCCTTGCAGATGTTTGGTTTGTTCAGCCGCAGATGAACATGTGGTAACAGATGGACAGCGCGTACACACACACACACACACACGCACAGAAACGATGCTGGCAACAGCAGCTAACATACGTGTGCTGGTCTCAGCGGGCGAGCACGAGGCATGTGTGCAGCCCAGATGATGACAGCTCCTCGTACAGTGAAGGAAGTCCCCGCGGTGCCACTTTGCCATTGCCTCGGAGGCAAGAAAAGTCAGTGTGCCATGTTTCATCTCAGCCACTCATTAATGATGGTCGCTGGCCAACACGTGGCAGAGCTCAGATTAACTACTGTTTGTCTGCTGGCTGCTCGCTTTCGCCGTCCAGCCAATTCTGATAGTTTACATGGTGATGATGAACGCCTTTCTGGAGCGTGTGTGACAATAAATGGCTAAAGGATTCTGTTCTGCAGTGGCATAACGACCCTACTCGGGCCTTATGAAGTATTCAGGACATTGACTTTTCATTCATGAGAGTGAGGCTGAGATAATAATGAGCATTAGCCAGGCGAGTGTTGTGAGAACGACGACCCCAAATAGCGTTAGGGGTTACAGATCCATGCAGCAAGAGTCTATAATGAGCCAGTTGTTCATGTCTGCAGAGTTTCTACAACTGCCTATAAATTCAATGTGTCTTAAAATGGGGATTCCATTGCAGCAAACGGGGGTACAATGTGGTGTTATTGGGTGTCTCTACGGAGAAAAGTGCAGCTGGCTCTGATCAATACAATTTTACAATCAATCCTAAATTGCCCCGGTGGCCATTCAAGTGAAGCTAAAATGGAATATTAGACTGTCTTCTCCACTTAACTTCCATTTTCAGACGGCTGCAGGATTCTGGACAAAGTGTGATCTGGATATAATCTGCTGGGTTCGACAGCTTCCAGGGAGGTGTAATGAGCGTGAAGCGTGGGTTTGCAGTTTTAGTGGTCAAAAGACAAAAAAAAAACCCCAAAACGCTGCATTGCTCTAAAGTTTGGGGGGAAGGACAGAAGCTTTTGAAGGACATTCACGTTTGCATTAGTGGTGTCCTTTTCTTGAAATATCTCATCATGTTTGCTTCTACATCCAAGTCTTAATCGATAAGTTAAGATAATGAATAAATCATACTCGATGACACACGCTAGTTCAGCAGTAACATACAAGGTTGTGTGTCTGAGAGGCAGTTAATGGTACATTTCTTATAACGGTTTTCTGCCTTAACGGTAATCAATGAGCTTTGCAATGTGGCCTCATTTACACACATTCACGCTCTGCTGGAACAAGTGTTGCATAGCAACAGCTTATGTGTCTTATTCTCAGTCAATTAGTGTCTCATGCTGTAGCTACGATGCAGTATCTGTTCCTCTGATATTGCCACACTGAATAACATTTCCTGCGGTGATTTAAGACACAGTAATAGACTGTAGTTTGACAGTCGACACAAGTCACCTAGGTGAGATAAGATTGTTTAGTTAAACAGAGACAAGATGTGTGCCCCTTTGTTTTCAGGAATTAAGACACCTGATCTTTTACGTTTATCATGCTAGTAATTTTTCACGACTATTGCTGAGTTGTGGGGACATTAAACTGAAAGTGAAGGCACCAGATAGAAAACCAAACTGGAACACTGTAATCAACTTAATCAGTGTAACCTGACGGTGTAGCCTAATCCACAAAAAAATGATATTACTGTGATAATAAAGTGGATGGTGCATGGATGCCTGCTGTCCTACGTGTGCCACTAACAAGGAGTGTGCTGCTTGTTGTGTCATATTTCTGTGATGCTGTTCCCACATCAAGTTGCATTTCCCCAAGGAGAAAACACTGCTGACAGACCAGGAAATTATCTGCCATCTTGTCAAACTGTGTGTCTAGTTTGCACAGTTAGCACATAGACAGCAGGTGTGGAGCTTCACCGCACCCAATAACTCTGATCTATGATTAATATGATTATGAGAAATAAACAAGTACGGCAACAGGACGTTATAGAATTAAGGAACAGTTGGACTCCATCCAACACCAACGTTTGAGTGTTAAGTGATTGTAACTAGAGACACAGCAGTCTTATTATTAAGCCAAGGATGTTAAAAACCAGTCAAGCCCTATTTTATTAAACTTGTACCACCAGAGATGCTGGATGTCCCAAGGAAGAACACATTGGATTTTGGAAATAATAACAAGAATAGTTATTGTTTCAGCAGTCGAAACGAAAAACTAAACATGTCCTCTCAGTGGCCAACAGGTGGCACCAACCAACATACTGATCGTCTCCACCAAGGAGAATTTGGTCATTCAAGTGTTTCAGATCTACATGGCATCCAGTCCATGTAGACCTCTTGTGTGCATGAGCGATCAAACTGTCTGAAATGTATGAAAATATCATTTCCATTCTCAAAAGTTGACAGGAAGTTGAAAACAACATGTCACTGTGATTCATGTAGAGATGATGGTGTTTTATTCCATGAATGAGGTATATTTACATCCACATGTGCTATGACAGATTGAGGTTTATGATCCTGGGAGGAGAAATCACAGTGAGAAGAAGTGATAACAGCCTGTGAATTGACAGGAACTGTTGACACCTGATTAATGAACCCACTAAACAAACTGCCAATTATCCTTTGTCCATTTTGTAATGAGCAGCGTTTGCATTTCAGTTTCATGTTAGCAAAAAAAAAATTAAATTAAAATCTTGTTGATTTATTTCCTCCTCTCTAAATTTTGCCACTGTGTGTGTGTTTGTGTGTGTTGGGTCAGCTGTTTATGACTGAGTGGTGTTGATGGCCTGAATTACACTAAAGGAGGTTAAATGTGATCTATGGAGAGTACGCTGCAAGCACATTTTAAAAATACCAGAAGCAGTGTGTTACTGCATCACACACTTTAATTAAAAAATGTACATGTAAATAAACAAGTGTAATCAGTTACATGACTGGAGACAAATGTGTAATTAAATTAGAGTTACTTATGTAAACATGATCGATTACAATTTTGGTATTTTAGTAGTTTCTGTAAAAAAAATAGTCTATATGTGTAACACAGTTATTTTTTGGTCTTGATGTAGTATGTGACTGAATGATAATGACTGATGATTTTGTGAGAGCAGTTGACAGTCGTCAGTGACTCAGAACATTCATCCAACATTTAGAGAACTCATCCAATGGATTTAGTTACATTACTTTGATAACAGCACTGAAACACACACTATTGTTAGAAACGTATAATTAGAACCAGTTACATTTGTAAAGTAACTTTCCAAAGTACTGAACAAATGAGTTGAGGAGGATGGATATTTTTCACATTTACAACATGTGCGTGGGCTTTTGTTACCCACCATGAAACACTGACGACCTGTGGCATCTTTCTGCTGCAAATATGATCATTTGCCATCTGTGTTTGGGGTGAACATGTTACAGTCTTTGCTCTGCAGGACAAACACTGAATATCGTCCCAGCAGGTCATCTCCAGTAACAAACAAGCATCACCCGCTGCCAGATTTTCATCCAAATCACTGGCATTCCTCTGAAAACATGATGCGGTGTCTATAATTAGTGAAGGGACTGGAAGTGGTGAGTGGGCCTCTGTGCTAGAGAGCATATGTCACAGTGTGTTAGCGTCCAGGCTAAAACGTGTTACTTACGCCTGTCATGGCCGTCCTGGCTGGCTGTCAGACCAGCCGCGAGGTGACAGTGATGCGTCCTGTCTGTCCGGCTCACTGGCCCAGAAGCCCCGTCACCTGTCAAAACACACACACAGGAAATGTCTCCAGTTTTACTCATTTCAGGATGAACAAACTCTTGTACCAAACCCGCTGTCTGGAGCGGTCCTGGTGTTAGCCGATGACGTCCTCACCAATGTGTTATGCTGCCGTTTGTCAGATCACTGCACTGTACCTTGTACTTCTACTTCTTTCAGTGGAAACAGCCAAAGACTCAAGTCACATGACTTGAGTCAGACTTAAGTCACAAACTTAAGGACTTGAGACTTGACTTTGAGTTGAACCAAAACTCTTAGGGACTTGAGTGTGTGAGGCTTAACACACACTCAAATGACCTTTAGTTGAAACTGAATATCTGTATATAATAATAATAATAATAGAACAATAAATATAAACATGTGTCAGCTTTCTTAGCTCTATATTGACGGTGTTTTCTAAGATATTTAGGAGCTGACGTAATGGTTTGGAAAAATCATGGGGCGTCTGCGTGTGCATTTGTGTAAACAGTCGCATTAACGCAACAGACCAGCAGAGATGGCGACACACTTAGAACGTTCTGCTCCAAAAATAGTACAATTCGCATGCAAAGTATTATGTAAGAGGTGACGCTAGGAAACACGGAACACCATTGTCTGTGTGTGTGTGTGTGTGTGTGTGTGTGTGTGTGTGTGTGTGTGTGTGAAATATGGCAATAAAAGACCACATAGAATTTCACTTATTTCATGTCAAAGCCCACAAAGACAGCTAAGTTATGCAATCAGTCTTTTTAGACACCCACACTATTTAAAATCAAAGTCAAATGTTAATTATGATGGAGATCATCAAGTCTGAGCTAACTTCAGTTCGGTTTAATTCTCCTTGGTCAGAGTGTCAGGATGCTGATAAAAAAAAGGAAGTTAGTACAATATGTTTTGATGAGAAACACAAATGAGATTCGAGCAGTTTATAGCTGCGTGATTTAACTTTTAACGTGGAAATGATGGCACATGGACTCGAATCGACATGATGGATTCTTGTAAGGCAGACTTTGGACTTGCTGGTGACTTGCTGGCGACTCGTGTGACCGACTGTCACCTCTGGTCATCACAGTCGTCTCATGTTAAAGTCAGACAATCAGGCTTCAGCGTCACGGCATCGTTGTGCCGGACTCACAGCAGCACAGTGCTTTCCAACACTTTCCACATGTGGAGCCTGTGAAATGTTGCCCCCCCCCCACCCCAGATGTGTCCCATCTGGTCTTTCAGCGTTTCGCTGAACCTGGGTGCAGCACCCAAAGGTTGGATGTCACCTGGATGCACATGAGTACAGCTGATGGAGTCTGACAGTGTTGACATTTTTAAAGAATGGGTCATAAATAAGAGCAAAGATTCTGAATCATCTATTGATTCACACGTTTAAAAAAAAATGTCAGCGGCTTCTTATCTATATTTCATTTCACAGCAAATACATTTGTGATGGCAAACAGGTTTTAATTATTATTCTTTACTTTGTTTTATTCATCTTAGATTATTATTTATAGAGTTTATCTATTACTTTTACTTGAACTTTTACCAGTTAGTATTGTGTACTTTTACTTTGTAGTATGGTATAGTACACGCTGTTTTACACTATTCATATTTGGCTTTCCGTATTCATACTTTATTTTATTCATTCATTTCATGGTGTTTAAGTTCTTTGCCTTATTTTATTTCATATTTTATTCATCTTGTGTAATCTAATTTACATTTATGTGTCTTTTCCTTGCCTTTAACTTTTCGCTTGATTCAAAGAGGCAAGAATTTATGCACAAATGAGAGATTAAAAACTTGAAACATGCTCTGTCTGAACGTCATCATGCGTTAAATACGACGATGGTCCGTCAGTAATCCTGCTCTATGCATTTCACTTTGTGTTCGTTCCTCCTCCTGTGTGGTCTCATCTCCATCCTGCTCCAAACCTCTCTCCTCCACCCTGCAGCACATCAGCTTCTACTCCATACTTATCCTATCTTCCTCCCTATCACCCCCATCCACACACACACACACACACACCACTTTTGTCCAGTGGCCCTTGTCTAAGTGTGCATTTGTGTCTCTATCTGAGGCCCAGTGTGTTAGTGCCAGATGACCTGAAGCCACCCATGACCAGTGGTCCAGGGCTAAAACGATAAGGCAGTGGACTCTTCTTCTCAGCACCATAATTCCTTTGCTCCTCTTTACTGACCTTTCCTTTCCTTTCCTTTCCTCTCTTCCTCTCGAGATTTTTATTTGCCGTTTGTGCACAAACAAACTTTGTGGGCACACAGGAATTTACTTGGAGTGAAGTAAAGAAAAAAAGTTAAAAGGCAAAGAAAGAACAATTTAACGAAGAATAATAAAAAATAAAATAAATTAGGTAACACTCTAACTGAAGTATGAATACTATCAACAAAGAACTTGCTAAAGTCATGAACATAAACAGATTATAAACGCTACCCTAGAAATGGAACTTTGAAGCTATGGGGATTTTTAAATAATGGCCTTTCCTTTCAACACTGCATGCAACGGCAACTTTATTTGCTCCCATGTCATAGTGACATCCTGTGACAATGATATCAGCGACGTCCATGTTTCAGTGTGGTGTGTTCCTACCAACAGGTACATTTACAGGGAGGCCAACGTTTTCATCATTATCCTAAGTTAAGGGTTTTCAAATGATTTGCAGAGAAATGGTCTGTGTCCCCGTTGACTTTGACCGCAGCTCGCAGCTCGACCCCTTTGCTGGCGTCCAACCCCCCCCAGAGAGATTTGATGAAGCACATCTGGCACCGCTCTTTATTGGGATTCATCACTGCAAACTCTTTGGTAATTAGAGAAAGCGTCCTTCACGTCCAAATCAAAAACATGACTGATGGCTGTTTGCAAACGCACGCATGCATGTGTATGTGTGTGTGTGTGTGTGTATGAGTGTGTGTGTGTGTGTGTCACTGGTATGCAACAGAAAAATCTGATTAATGACGCTCATCTCCGCCTCCCTCGGCTGTCCGAATGTAAACACAGGACTCAACTGTTTGCTCGTGGCGTAATTAGTCAGCGCTGACAGTTTTTCTCCCCCTGTCTCTCTTGTCCTCCCTCCCGCCACTCGTCTTGTCAAGAGGACAGATATGCACCAGGCTGTCAACAAGCCTGATAGCCAGCACTGCTAGAAAGGTTAAGATTTACATACAGTCCAGCAATCCCCTTAAAAACACACTCCACATCAGATAGATTTCCCATTACTGCCTTTCTCGCCATGCTGTTATTTCGGCCGTATAGTTTTTTCTATTACTGTCGCTCTGCTTGACTCTCTCTCTCTCACACACACACACACACACACACACACACACACACACACACAAACAGCAGTAAACATTCCTCTCTGTTGCGCAGGTAGAATAACGACAGAATAACAGTCATCTGTCACAGTCAAGGTAACGCAGTTCTACACGCTGTCCTAGATAAGACCCCATACAATTTATATGTATATGTACCATGAGTTATCCTTGTCACACGGGTTTAACGTGAGCGAATGACACGAGGGTTTTCACAGCTTCATCTGAGAGAGCCTGAAGATACAGCAAGTGTAGGACAACTATATAAACATGGTGGAATCCTGGCTTTTGGTGACTCAGCAGACGTTTCACCTTTTGCCGGTATAATGTCAGATTGCCCACGTGCGCTCAGAGCGAGTTCATTCCCACGTCGGGCCCAACTCGTCCTTGACATTTGCAGAGGCGCTGAATGTGAATCCCTTTGAATGGCACAGGTTCATTTAGTGCAACAGTCACATCGAAACAGAGCAGGCGTGTGCGACGTGCAGCGCTGAGAGTGACTTTCAATGAGCCATGTCACTTTAAAAAGAAAAAAATCATCAGTCCATCTATATAGTCACTTTGGAAATGTAAAGTTAGAGTTACAAGTCCACCTTTTTAAAATGTAATAGTCAATATTTCAATGCATTTATCAAGTGAAGTCAATAATTACATGTGCTGACATTTCTAAATGACACCTAATCTTGCACACACACATTCTCTCCTCTCAGGTTCACCCTAGTTTGCCACTGTCACATCAGCTTGCACCAACAGACGTCGGACACTATCAGCATGCGGCTTTTTAAATATGATTTTTGTGCCTCCCCCACGCGTCCCCACCCACCACTTGGGGGTGAAGACTGCAAACGTTGTGAGTTCAAGCACCAATGGACACGTAAGGGTTCAACACCTAGGTGTGCGTTAAACAGTTCTAAGGCCACATGGGGGCAAAGAACCTCCAGGAAGTGCCGTAATTAACCCGACTATACCATTCATTAGCCAAAGAAACAGGATTTATGTTTTCATGTGTTCATCAGTTGACTGGGAAGTGTCACTTCCCTGTGCTGTTTTTCTCTTAATTTTTTTTTTTTTAATTTCTTTTTCTTCTGCAGCATCCCACTAGTCAAAATTCTTGTCTTCTCCAAACAAATCATCAGTTTTGCTTGTTTTGCTCAGCAAATGTCCAGTCATTGTTACCGCTGACAGCTGCACCAGTGGAACAGGTTGTGCCTCGGATGGATATTAGAAGAGTTAACCTGGAGCCAGCTATTACACAGATTTAACACATGACTGCCAGCCAATCAGAAAAGAGTATTCACCCAGACCATGGTAGAAGACCACATGTCGGGTGGTTCTTCGCCCCCACATCGTGCCTTAACACCTACGCGTTGATTACTAATTCACTCATTCCCCCCGTCTCTCCTGACTGAAATGTTGACCACATGTTCTCAACTGTTTCACACACTGAGTCTGCGTCAGTGTTTGAACTTCCAGGCAGCATCAACACTGACTCCTCAAACTGCCTTTTAAAATCAAACACATCATTCACTCACATGCTTATGTTTTTTTATGTTGATTTT
>NW_027615735.1:0-36265 GCF_965212315.1 Lampetra planeri
CGAATACCCGGGACTCGCCAGTTGAACAGATTACATCGGTGGTATTAACAAACATGTATGTCTCAACATGGCAGCGAAACTTTTACATACATGTCTTAATCCAGTGAGTTTCCAACCCGAATCAAACATTCCCGGGCACCTGATGGGGATAATCTGCTGTGAGCAGTCATATGAGCGTTGTGAACCTAAAGATCTCAACCTGAAATTAATCCAAATCACTCTGCCGATAATAACGGAACCCAACTGAACATATTCCATGTTTTTTTTTCTAATTGTGAGAGGATGACACTGTGTCGCCCAGCTATCAATCAGGTCATTAATAATCCACTGCCAAATAGATCAGACCTGTTTTGTTAATCGACTTGAGCAATCTGAATGTTTTTCCAGAGGAATTTTTTTTTTTTTTTTTTTAGTAAACGCCATTTTTTAAAACATTGTTTTATACAATTAAAGCATGATTTCTATATTGCACATTGACATATTGGGATCTCAAACAGTTGAAATTTCATGCGTTCTCGTTAGATTGCTGGTTAAATGGAGATTAATTACGCTGACTTAAAATGTGGGGGTCACACAGATTGGTGTGAAAAACGGTCTCTTGCTGCCACTCGACTCCTCACCGAGACTAGGACACATCAGCCTCACTTCACTGACTTTGTTTCACGACTGATGTTTAATTAAGTGTTACTGTTTTCATCGTACGTTCCAAACATCAATTCACCTGCGTTGAGGCCGATCCAGACAGACGGTCCCTGGATGCTGTGAGGTGGTTCTTCAGTGGCTCCATCTGAATTATGGAACAGTTTATTAGAACTGCTCAGAACACCGAAACCTCCCTGCTGAAAACATTCTTTCTTTTTTCAGTGACTTAAGTTAAGTTAAGTTTGAGTTAAGTTTGGAACACCTTGCCTCCTCATACTGATGTATTTTTATTTGGAGTCTGTAAAGCACTTTGCTCAGCTGTGCTTTGATAAACTTGACTTTGACTAACTTTGCTGTCTGGATTATGGGAGAGACTCCACCTCACCTCACGTCACCACCTCATCACGTGCAATGTGTGTATGCTCTGTTCGTTTACACATTGTGTGTAGAGTCCTGGTGAGTTATTAGCTGGAAGACAAACATTCCACAACTTATCAGTTCAATAGCGTCGCCGGAGTTGGGCCACATCTCCACACAGCAGACGGGGAAACGATCCAGAACACTTAAGATTCACCTTTGGACGGCAATGCAGCTTTAAGACAACTTTCAAAAACCATCCACTGATGTCTGGAAACTAGTACACCAGTTAGTTTAATAGACACTTTGGTCGACGTGCTTCAGCAGCAGCTGAACATGCTCAAACGAACCAAACATTAAGTAGCTGCTAACAAATTCTGATGTAAAAATGATGACATTGACTCCACGTGTCTTTGTCCTTTATCTGGATCGTCCAACACTGTCCCAGTAAAACAGTAAAAAGAAAACAGCCTCTACCACTGCGTCCCAGTTCATTACAGCTACAATACTACTATGTGAATATGTTATCAGCACTGACAAACACGCTGGCAAACGGTTCCACGGATTCTGTCAAGAGCGACAGGAAACAACGTTGGTCTTCATTCAGTTTTTACACAGGTTTGCAGGTTAAGTGATGTGTATCAGCAGACATGTGCACGTGCATGAACATGCACGGGCCCAGAAAGCAGGTTTAGTGAAACCCATGAAATGAGGAAAACGCTGAATTTATATTTCCACATAAACCGACAGAAATCTAATCTAATGTCCCCCCATTTTAAAATGTGCGACCACCCCTGCATACATCTGTTTAGCGATGAGTGTACCCGAGAATCCAGCTGTTTGTCTGACAAACTGAAAGGCCCGGGATGGGAATGAGTGTGCTGAGAACTACAAGAAAACATTCTCAGATCATGTCTAGTCACTCAAACAAAGGTGGGTGAGGTCGTCCTCCCTCTTCATCATGCACATTGATCACCTGAAGCTTCGTCCTGAAACATGACATAAATAATAAACGATGACATGTTGCACATTTTCGTGCACTCTCAACTTCACCTGTGAGAGAGAGGTGATGGTACGTTAAAACAGACAATCCTCCAAGTCCTTCAAACCTGCCCCAGCACATCTAAGAGTTACGGTGCTGTCAGAAGACGAGCTGAGCTTTGCTTCAGGTTCACCTCAGTCTCAGTGAGGAAGACGACCTGGCATGAAGCATCTGGGGTCAAAGGGTGAAAATCAGCCGGGACTGTCACAGGACAAGACTCGACTAGCTTCAGACGACCTGCCAGCAGAGACTGGGCTCTGATGTACTGACACGAGTATCATATAAAACCATCATATAAATACCAGAAAAAAGAAAGGTTAACTTCAGTTGAATGTCAATCAGCAGACATGAAAAGAGGAGTCGACTCGGTATGAAACAGCCAGCAAAGTGCCACAACTTGATATGAGCAGTAACAGCCTCATGGCCACCATAGATGTTGGAACAAGTTACAGTGGTAAGAGGGGGGCTCTTTTTAATGACAATCAAAACAATTAATGAGTAAAAAAAAATCAAAGTTCTCATCTTCAAGCTTCTTAAATATGGATATTTTCTGGTTTCTTTGTTTATAATTATGATAATTTTATGGTTTGCGAAACAGTGATCAACATTTTCCATCTTTTCTGTTTCCGTTTTATTGACCAACTAAGGGAACAATTGAGAAAATAGTCGTCATTTTCAGCTCCAATAACAAGTTAATTACAATACAAAGCTACTGAATTCAATTCCATTTTATTTGTGTATTTGTATGTTTACCAACATCACAAATTACAGTAGTATCTATGAAGTTTAGTCGTTGACCCCTCCCAGCCAACTGGTTTTCTTTCTGTGAAAAGGGGAGTTTGTTGTCGGATTGTTCAAAGGGAAACTGACTGTTCTCTTTTAACATATAACGACCGCTACATTGACCAAAGCACTGGACAGAGCAGACCTAACATGACCTCCTTGGCAGAGATATCCATCAGCATCATGGTGCTCTCCGCTTCCTGTGGCCACCAGGAGGACTGAAGGTTGCTGCTGACTGTGTAAAAACTCCATACACTGATATGAATGAGTCACACTGACTCATTGTCCACAGGTTTTTTACCTAATCAGCAGCAGTCGATCTGTATTCAAGAGGCCGATTGTCAAGAGGTGTCACTGTTTCTCCAGCTCCGTTTATCTGTCACATCTTCATTTATCACATGCTGATTTATTTTGGAATGCTGGAGGTGAAGCCCAGCAGGGGGAGAACCCACACATGCAAACACCACACACAAGGACCCCCGTGGACCTTCTTGCTCTGAGGTCAGAGCATCCAGCTGTATCAGCTGTGTTTGATCAGATGAAAAATAAACAACATAAACAATGAAAACATGAGCATCAGCCACTGAAAGCAATGACACGCTGTGGTTTGATACAAACTCCATTTCTGATCGGATACCCACCTATGCAGGTGATGTCAAAGCCCTGAGGAGGTCTCAGGGTCCGTCTGGTCCATCCGTTCCTGAGGACCTGCAGATGCACATCTCGGCCCTGGACCAGCAGCACATGTTCGTCGATCCAGCCGAGGAAGAGGATCTCGGACAGGGCGCGTGTGAGCGCCTGGTTCCAGAAGTGCTGCATGTTGGTGGATTTAAAGTCAGCGAACACCTCGTAGCCGATGTGATGCTGTGATTCCACAGCCTGCGATGACGGCGGTGCTGGTGGGTCCTGTTTGTCCTGCCGGGACAACACCAGAGCCAGAGAGTGAGGAGCGATCTGCAGTAGCTTCTCCATTCCTGACCGGCTGCAGGGTGAGGAGGATCTGACCCACATGGGAAGGGATCGGACCAAACACACTGGGCGAATACAGGGAAACAGTCCACAAGTTCTAGCAGCTGTTCCAGGAAAAAAAACAGGAAAACCCGCAAACTTGAGCCAACTTCCCTCAAGTGTCAAACACAGTCAGGATCAATTTCAACGACAAAGAGCCGAGGACTGCTGGTGCGTTCAGGAGCTCCTCGGAAACTGGACACCTCTGTTTACCAGCCAGCTACTTATTAGTGGAGAGTGGATTTATCAAACCCATTTGGTAAATAAAAGAAACGTTTAAAATAGGATAGAAAGAATACAAAAAATGAGATTGATCTTAAAAGAACAAGTTAGTAGTTTGATGCTACAAGAGAGCCTGGTTTCTCTCACTCCCACAGTATCCTCAACAGCTCTTTTTGCACCATGTACAGGACAGGAAACCTGAGTGACACCAGAAAACAGCTCTGAATATTCATTAGTCTGGGATGGGGAACAGTTGTTCTCACAGGAAGAATCAGTAGTAATCAGATGCATAGTTTACATACAGATAGACTCAAACTGTCTCGTTTCAATACCTTATCAGAAATACTACTAGTTGTTGCAGAAAACAAACAGAAAATTAGTTTTTTAGTTTTGTTCAGACACAAACAGGTCTTTATTTTTCAGGAAATGTATTACATCAATCTCACCCTACAAAAGAGTGACAAGAGAAAACTGTATTAATTTATCCAACCAAAAAATGGATTGTCAAATAGTCTTCAAACAGCAGAGGTGGCACACCGGTGTCATGTATTATCTGTATATACACATTGCGCGCACACACACATACTGAATGCATCCAGTGCATTGAAAAGGACATGGATCTGTACACAGTCGTACTGTGCTTTGATGAAGCAGTGTACACAGACACGTCTCCCTCACAGGTTTGAAAACTTCCACTCACAATGGTCCAACATAATTCTAAGAAGAAGGATGAATATGAAATGTGTTCAAGTACGAGTCACCAAATGCGCCTCACGTTACCCCATCGAGCTGGCTCAGCTATGCATGCTGTGAAGCCCCCCCCCCCCTTTACTAAAATAGTTGGTTTTGGTTGTGTAAAGTAGTATAAAAACAGACACATACAGAAGAAAAAAAAATAAAAAACAAGCACCAAGAATGCACAATATATCTCCTCAAGTCAGAAATGAATGATTCACAAAAAAATGAAAGGTGTATTCATTGTTTCATGATTAAACCTGTATTTGCCATCAGATGGCATCATCCCTGAAATGTGTGTAAACAGCAAATATTCATCCATGGTATCAAATCGTGAACTCTAAGTCAACTCAGTCTGAAGACTTTTTACGTTTTGCTTTTAAAACTTGCATCTGAAGTGGGATATTTGAAAGAGACTGGAAAATAGTTTTGCTGCTGAGATGTGACATCAGATATCTCCCCACTGAACCTCACACAGAAAGAACCTTAAAATGCCGAGACGTGAAATGTGACAGCAATTTTGCGTCACATCAACTTACACAGGAATATGTAAGCTGGGTTTCAAGAGACACTCAGGCAGAAAGTATAAACTTAAATAATTCAAATGCACCTCCACATCCCCAAGCTCTCCCTTTTGCAGATGATGGCCTCGCCAGGCTGAACTCCTCTGATGTAGACTTCAAGGGTAAAAATACATCTCCTTGGTCAGCATGGACACGATACACGGGATTTGTTTCTTTGCATGGAAACCCGGTGAACATGAGACAGACTCAAACTCCACTGCCACCTTGTGGTTCACTCGGGTCATGATGTGCAGGAGCTCCAATTCCGTTGCATATTTGCTTATCATCTCACACAGAGCCTGCATGAACCAGGACCCGGTCATAGTGTTTCTCCAGGAGTAGTAGCCTGGGGGAAGAATGAAATATAGTGTTTCAATACAAAGAAAACGGCAGCGGATCCAAAAGGATGCAGAGTACAAGACTGACTGTGTCCCCGTATTCCAGAGATGATATTAAACTGGGATGGACAAAGCCTCTTCTTTAGGATGTTCATGTATTTATTATAATGTGATGACGTCCAGCTGATCAGCGCCAGCAGACCATGTTGATCATACAGTTCCTGTGCATTCACAGCACCAATTCACAGCCACAGTACTCATGAGTAAAACATGTTGGAAGAACCAGCTGGACTAGTTAGAGAATGCAGCAAATATCTGCATCAGCTTGGATGAACTGTCTGCTCCTTACTTGTTGACTTACTAAAGCACACATTTAGAGGATTTCAGTGCACGAGTGTAGCCTTTATAGTTATTTTATAGTTAGTAAACATTGTACATGTATTTTGTACACTCAAGACACGGCGGTGCTAATTCCATTGTGCTTTTTGTACAATGTCAGTAAAGTTGATTGTAAATGAACAGTTGGGACTGAAGTTACACATGTTACACAAAACACAATACAATCTTTATGCACAAGGACTTTGCAATGTTTGAGTATCAAATTACACTTTAAACTGAACCACAATGTTTAAATTGTATTTTTATTATGCTACCAACATCTTCCAACTCTACACTAAAAAAAGTGTGTGTGTGTGTGTGTGTGCGTGTGCGTGTGTGTGTGCGTTTACCTGGAGCCGTTGAGTAGGCGTAAAGGAAGTCAGCTTCAACAGGGATCTTGGAAGTGCAATCGTCTGCGCTGTCTGTTTCAATGCCTCCATCCAGCTCAGTTCCTCTGCAAGCCTTCATCATGACACGGTTCGTTGATGCAAAGTTGGAAAAGGAAGTTGAGGAAAATTTTTCAATACCTGGATGAAGAAAAGTTTGGGTTTCCCAGCCAGTGATTGACATCGATCCCCCCGGAAGAGCGATGTGAGATACCTCAGCTCCACTGAGCCGTCGGTACCAAAGAAAACGCCTTCGTCTCCATGACTGAGCAGAATGCAGACAAATGAGGCAGCGCAGCGGTGGTCGTCTTTTGACGCTAAAAACAGGAGAGGTGGTTTTGGACATGCTGATGTACATTACGTTTATCACATCCAAACTCTCCTCTTAATGCACAATAAGACTCACCTGCAGTTAGAACCTGCTTCATCTGCTCCACAGTCTGGTCGTTGTAAACTTTCACTTTATAACCCAACTTGGTAAACACTTTTGCTGCATTTCCTGCGTCGACGTCAGTACCATTTCGCTGGTTCATTCCTTTAAAAAAACAAAAACAAAAAAAACACACTCATGACTAAAATGTCACAGTAGCACACGTGGCAGTCAGATGGAAGCATAAACTGAATTGAAGTGACGAATCCTTAACAACAGAACACTGCATCTTACTGAGGTACTGTATTGTAATACTACTGAATTGTTGAAAACATCATAAACAGTTAGATGTCCGTGAGTCCTGATCTAAATTTGACTTCCTGGCTTATTATGTAACGTTCACACAAGTTCTGCTTTGAGTCTTGTTGATGTAAGTGACAACTACAACTACTGAGGCCATTTGTTTGTGTGCTTTATGAGGCTGTGGATGGTGTTATCTGTCTAACACACACACACACACACACACACACACACACACACACACACACACACACACACACACACACACACACAGTAAGTAAGTAAAGGGAAGCTGTTGTTTTCCCTACTTCTGTGACAAACTCAGTGTTATGTACATGCAGTCTTGCAAGACAAGTTTGTCCAAATAGTCTAAAGTGACACCATTAAACTGTCACTCTGCAGTATAAATTTCAGCTGATATTCACTTCTTCACACACTAAGAGCATGATTTCATGCACGGGTCTTTATATGCTCAGTGAAGCATGTTATTGTCAAATCCACCACACATGTTCATGTTAACAGGAAAGATTCCAACGATAAATGGAAGAGGAACTTATAAAACCATGGACACATGTGATACAATCATACAGTGAGTCAAATGCTGACAAACACTTCCTGTACTGTATTATATGATCAAATTATCAAGTCAACATACACACAGATGTTGCAGTCCATGCTGAGTCCTGATAACCTGGACATTACATCGGCTGGTTGCATGGTGATAGTAAAATCAAATTTGAATTAGGTCCCCTGGCTTACCTATCGTCTCATGATGGTGCAAATGCAAGAGGACCGTATGTGCTGCATAATAGAGGAAAGAGGTTTCCTAACCATCAACCTGTTCACCGACAGAGGCCAGGAAAGCAAAGCACTTGCTGCTAACTTCCTGCACAAATCACCCCTGATTGTAGCTAATGAACTAACTAACTGAACAGCTCAGTAGCAACAACTACTCTCTTGCGAATCATCTCCGATATAAAAAGTAAATAAATGACTCAAAAACAGCTAATTTTGTGAGGCTACTTTTAACCCACATCCACAAGTTCAACACCTTCCTCAACACCCAGATGCTTGTTTAAGAGTCAAATCGAATAAACGTGTGGCATTTACCCTCAGGGAGGGACTTTAAACGTGAGACATCCAACTGTGCACAGCCCTTCTCGTTGTCTACACTGACAATACTGAACACACACCGTCAACAACCAAACCTCATTTAGACTAAACATATTTAACAGTCTCCACACTGTCCCTGACACCAAGGACCAGCGCTACAGCTCGTGTAGTTGACGTGTGCGCGTGTGTGTACGTTCCATTCCCAAAATAGTAATTGAGCATTAATGTGATCAAATGAGCAAAACATGCACCTGTTCTTCTGTCAAAGTTCTTGTTGTTGATGATGATGCACTGTCCGATGCTGGGGAAATCCAGGCTGTATCTGAAGCTGCGAGAATGGGGTCTGGCATCTACATCCATGGGACCAGGACCAGAACCAGAACCCTCAGGCCTGTTACAACAAACCACAAGGTGTCAGGAATGACCATGGTGTAAACCATGGTGTAAACAAGCAGCAGTGCCGGATACATGACGAAGAAGTAGGCAGGAAGGAAGCAGCAGTGGGGTAAACGTAAGGCTCGGACACGTATGTAATGTTGTAAAGCAACAGAGAACGTGGTTTCTTGCCCTCGACAATGACCAGATAACACATTGGTAGCTAACTAGCTGAGTTAGCCGTGACTTACTGGTGTCCACCGCCCTGCCTGGCGTCTGTGCTGTCACCTCCAGCTCCGTTTGTTGACATTGTTGAGTTTCAACTTAATTAAAACACACGCTCTGGTACGAAGGGAACGGAACAAAGCGACGTCTTTAAACGGTGAACGTAGTTAGCTACGGCTACGCCTCTCCAGTAAACAAAGGTCCGTGACGTCAAACTGAAGTGCGCTTCTTTTCATACTGTTCTGCCGCCCCATGGGCGGTGCACAACATCCCCTCTCACCCCGACCGAAAACTACAAAACTTTTTTACCAAAGTCGACAAAGTTCGATGTTAAAATATTTTGTGAATAGTTAACGTATTAACCGTTTTCCCAATATATGTGTAGGTTAATTTTGAATCATTTATGATTTATGATTATGATGGTTATGGTCTAAATTATACTAACCTACTACCCAAACAAAAATGTGTGCAAATGTATATTTACATAATTTAGACAGTTCCATTTGTAATGCTACTTCCACATTTGTTGAACTGAATTTGGAGTTTCCTTCAACAATGTGAATGAACTGTTATGCGAAAATTAGATGAACTCATGATCATATGAATTACCTATCTGTACAAATACATATGGGAAAAGTTAACATCCAACACGCACTTTATCACTATGCAGTCTTTGTAAGACACCTTCTGGACATCTTGAGAAAAAAATACTGCATTAAAGGATAGAAGAGGTGGAAAGAATTCTCATAGACATAAAGTCGGTATTACATACTGTATGTATACTTCACAAATGTACAGATACATGATACTCACAAAATGACAGTTTTCAGCAGCAAACAGCAGATGTTCACAGTTAATCAGCCATATGAATAGGGGTTATATCTCAAAAACCGTCTGTATTATAAAGTGCAACATCTTTGTGTTGAGCTGTAGCACTGTGACAGGGCAACGAATAATTGCTTGAAAAAAAAATCAAGCTATAGAGGCAAAAACTAACTGATGGGTCTACTGACAAATACATACCATTGAATATAAAATAATAGAAAGAAGACAGAGACCCATTCACTCATTCAGTAACTTAAGAGCTATAATGGGGTATGATGGTACATATCCGTTATGGTACCAACAGAACACAGTAGCCAAATCAACAGTATGACTCAAAGTAAAACATGAACGCATATGACTGAGCGCAGAAAATGAATTTGCATTCGGCCCAAGCAAACAATTTAAAACTCAATAAAAAGTGCCTCATCTATATTTTTAGATTTAAGCTTAGAGTCAGCTACACCAGTTAATATCACAAAAGTATTTCCCATATTTACACAGAAATATTCAAAACATCAAGGTTTGTGATTTAATTTCAGTGTTCTCCTTTTAAGTACACTTGAATATGAAAACAAAATTTCAAAACGTAAGCAGACAGTATTTCATTTTTAGTTTTAGCTTCACATTTCATTGTGTGCCACATCAGGCACTCTTATTGCTCTTTTAATCAAACACCACTTTCAACGCACAAGAGTAAAACAGCTGGAACTTCTCTCAGTGACAGACCTCACAAACAACAAACAAAACAAAAAACAATGAGCACTAGTTTGATTTGATGACATTCTACCTCAATCAACATGTACATAATTTCATTTAAATAACATCTTGGTCTCTAAGTGCCAGTGGTATTTAAATATATCGATAATAGTTCAAAGTGATGTACTACAAAAAGAAATACAATTAATAATTGCCAAAAAAAAGTAAGATTTTTCCCCCAACACAAAACAGACAAAAAGACATACAGAAAAAGGGCAGCAAAAATGATTAAAAAAAAAATAAAAAGTGGACCTTCATGAACAAAAAGTGGGAGGAGCACTTCATACAAATTTTCACTTTAACATTCGATTCAGGTTTTGAGAAACATACAGCAAAAATCTGGAAATGGCCGGTCAAGTACTAAACTGAAAAGATTTAGTTGACATAATCTCCTCCCATGTAGCACCACAACATCAAATGTCAAAGGTAATTTACATTGCACTGTTTGACATTTTCTACTGGCCCATAATGACTGTTTACACCAGTCATTATTTACTCGCTTTTTTTTTTTTTTGTTTTTAGGTGAGAATGAGTCACTCACAAGCTAAACTTGCATGAGTGAAAAGAAGGGAAGTCAGTGCCAGGATCGGAAAGCACAAACAATTACACGTTAAATAATGGGACATTCTATTGAGGCTTTTCTGAGAATCTCCCTGCTGCAGTATACAAAAAATCCTCGAAATGTAACATAAGGATCATACCAAAGGTCTGTGAACTAAATGAGAAGTTCAGTAAACTTGAGTGAGAGGAAAAACCAAACAGTGCATACATGTTACTATACTATGTTAGAAGGGAAGAGAGCAATCAAGTCCACCCCGCCGATCCTGAGAAGGAGCTTGAGCAAGTCTTTGCTGGAGTGAGAAAGGGGGAGCAGCTAAAGTTAAGTTTGCTCCCTGTAGCTGGCATACAGGAGCAACCTTGCCACGTTTGAGGCCGATTCAGCTGTGATCAGAAGATGTCAGGGCACAAGTCCCAGCTGCCGTTGTCCTTAGTCTCCCAGTAGCCTCCCTTATAGACATGCAAGGTCTCCCCAGATACAGGATCATCTATCTTCTCAAACCACAGGGCTTGATAATTGTCTTGATGGGCACCTGGAGGAGAAGAAAACCTTTAACCAAGTAGCAGATCTACAAGGATTTTAGACACCACCGTCATAACTGCAAGACAGCAAGAGAGATCGTGTGCTTGGTCTTCCAATGAACCATATTTAGTCAAACTGAACATCACATTTAGGAAGCACAGGCAAGCTCTCTGTGACATCACCTGGATGAGACCCGGGTTCATGTCTGCTGAAGTACACTAAACTACTCAAACACTAGTTTATTGTGCCACTTCTACAAACACTGCTAGTTACTGCTAGCACTGTTACTTGCTTTTGACTGGAGCTCCGCAAGTACCATCGCTGCCCTCCACTGTGGAAAGATTTAATGAGGACGTGATGAAACGTGAACATGAGTGCTGCTATGTGAAATGGATTTAAACACAGTAATGATGGTGTATGTGTTATGTCATGATCTGAATACTTGCATAGATTAGGTGTGGGTGAAGGTCCGTAAGGGGCTGCAACAAGAAGAACGGAAGACAGAATAAACAAACATGAAATGGAAGAAGAATGAGTGGAAGAGTAGAAGGGGCTACTTGCATGCAACAGGAGTATGAGGGGGAGAGTCCTCTGTGTCAGCTGAACATCAGCACACAGGAAAAAAAAAAAAGAAAGTAAACACACAGTATTTGGTTTCACTTCATATTTCCCAGTGTAGAGTATGTTTGGGCACTGGTGTATAAGATGTGATTCCTGGATCAGCATCCTGCTGAGATGTAGCAAAAATACTCATTCACTAAAGTAATCAAAATATACAAAAATCAGCTCCTGTAGCGTCTAGACCAGACGTGTGGACCTATTGTTGTAGTTTCTTGATGTAATGCAAATGTTGTATCGTCATCAGTGTGTTGGGACACACATCATATCGCCCGAATCTTGCTAACACACAACTCCAAAACAGGGAAAATGTTCTCCAGAGTAAACTGATGAGACCAAACAAACAATTAATTATTTTAAGAGAATAAAGAAATAATTCGTGTTTTCTATTTATATAGTTTTGGTCCCTGGTGTTGAGAAAGGCAGTGAATCGATGCCCTTTCCAAACTACACGTTTTATGTAAAGCTGTGATGTGATACTTGCTTTCAATAGAAACGTCTGTTCCTTCTGTCGTATTCTCCCCTGCATCAGCTACAAGGAACAGAAACAGATGTGGTGAAGGTAAAACCATGATTTTGGACACACTGAGCATCCTCCTTTCACACACACCAAGATGTTATAGGCATATTTTTTTTGTAAATTTAAAAGAAAATGTAGATCTAGGGAGGGAAATATGAAGTTGGGTACTTGCTTTTCAAAGGCGAGTCATTGACTGGCTCCTCAGTGACAGCTTAGGAGTGAGACAGAGACAGAAGTATGCCATGACAGACTGATGGATAAAAGATGATGTAGGACAGAAACACAGGACTCGATAGTTTCGATAGCAACATTTCTTTACTTTATTCTCCTGTCTTTCGATAAATACTTAAAAAACCCAAACCCTCTTTTCTTACCTTCTTCAGGTGAGTTGGAAACTTTAACCGCATCCCGTTCCCGTTCTCGTCGCGTCGTGCGCTGTTTCTCCTCCAGACGCTGTTTCTCTGCATTAGCCTCATCCCAACGACCTTCCTCCATTAATCGCTGGTCAGGACGGCGCCGGCTGTCTGTTGGTGCCACGCCCTCTTCAAGTTCATTGAGTGTCAAAGCCAGTGTGGAGAAGTAGTACATATTCTCTGCTCCATCTCTGTAACGTGATGAGACACAAACCTGAAAAAGGTGACAATGACCGAACTGCCTGTGCATCTGTAACAGCAGCGATACTTACGGTAAAGGGTTCTTTTTCCATATTTCTTTGGCTTTGAGAGTCTGATATACAGTTCTCTGTTTGCCTTCTGTGCCGTTTTCACTTTTGCTGCTCTGCATCACTCTGGAAAACTCCATCTTGTCATCCCAGGTCCCTGATAGCACGTAATGGGCCTTCCCATCGTTATCAGTGACGACTCCTGTTACCTACAAGGAAAACATAGCTTTTACTTGAGAATGGACACGAGAGAGTCAAAGGCATTAAGATGCAAATAGTAGCTAAATGAGTAGCAAAAGTATAACTAAACAAACAAAAAATGCACCTGTAAGCATGACATGCTCTTTATAGATTTGATGTGAACAAAGATGGGAAAAATAGAAAGGCTGGGCAAATCCTCCCTTACCTTCCTTGGTACATCTCTAGAGAAGTAGCTGTAGGGAGCAAACTTCAGGTGGCAGCGATCGCCTGTCGTGTGGTTGACCACATCGATTTCCCCTGACTGGAGGCCATGAAGTAATATTTAATGTAATATTTAATATAATGCCTATTTAAGCAGGAATGAATCTTTGAATCACCTGATCGATCCATAATTTCCCAACAATAATATTGTGTACTGTCGTTGTCACTTTCTTCCAGGAGTAGTGGTGGTTGCTCTTGTCGAATATGCACTGGATGGAACCTGGAGGCAGACAGGAATGTTTGTTTGCTGAACATCACGAACCTGCTCAGCTTACATGTACTTCTAAATGTAATTGTTTTAAAATGGACACAACAACTAACTGCCTAGATGTTGTACTTGCAAGCAATCAACTGATCAATCAACCAAATGCTGTTTTTTGTTCGTTGTGATGAAAAATGAAATCAATTGCTGTATGTTTTTTTCCCATGGTTCTTAGTCTCACTCACCTAAGGGCATGATGGACAAATATTTGCCTCTAAACTTGCTGGCCAGGGTGATTTCTTGTCGGAGGGTCCAGCCCTTTTCAGAGAAGGCGTGATGAGCTGCAGCAGGTGGGTGGTGACTCACCTGGAAAGAGGTGAGAGTGGAAATTCAAGCACGCAGGCAAAAATATATTTCAAGCATGTTTACTGATGTATTCATTACTGTCTTTTACCGACTTGCACCAGTAAGTCCTGACCATACCTGCTCACAGAGGGATCGGTAACCAGATTCTCTGAGCCGATCTAGCTCAAAGGTTTCTCCTAACAAAGGATTGAAGGGTTTTCCTGTGCGATGCACAGTGGTGGAGTAAGAAGACACTGTGAAAGCTGCCACATAGCACATCTGCTCCAGAGAGTTTTGACATTTAGCAGCCTTATCCAGCAGCTCATAATACTCCAGGTCTTCAGAAAGACGTTGCAACATGGACAGGGGCTCATTGAAGTTCACCTTGAGGAAGAGGAAGAGACAAATTGTAGTTACTGCCACTCAACATCTGCTCTGCAACTAGGTAGGTTCCTTACAGGCATTGGTATCTTTGAAAGCTCCTTTCCAATGCAGTTCTTCATGATACTCCACAGATTGAGGTAATAGTTGGGCTTGTCAGGGATCCGAGTTCGTCTTTGTCTTACGGGCTCAAGTTCAAGGGTCTGTGGAGACTCAGGATTGGATGCCAAAGAGAGTTCATCAAACTACAGAGAAAGAAGGAGGTCAATGTCAGGGGGTAAACCACTACAGTAACACAAATCAAAACTTGCGAGTAGATAAGCAAACAACGTACATTTACAGACTGATCGTCTATCCCCGTCTCGCTGCTGAACCCGCTAACATTGCTGCCAGACCTCCTGAACAGTAAAAAGCAAGCTTTAACACAAAATTAAAATGCAGCAATCGAAAAGAACAAAGCAACGCTGATATTGGTAGGCAAACATGAAAGACAATCGGAACCTGTGATATTTGGGGTCTGCAGGGACAGTGATGAACTCTGCTGGGTCTTCCATTGCATCAAAGAACTCGTTGTCATCATCTTCATCACTGGCATCTCCTTTTCCTGAAACACCACCTAGAGCCGGGAGAGACAGTGCAGAGATAAATGTGTTTCAGCGCTGGCTGAGCCTTGGTGAGGGTGATATCCAAGGATGCAAAGACAAAAGCTCTTCAGGATAGAACAGCTTTACCTTTACTGCTTAAGGCAGCATTGCTGTAAGATGAGGGAAGAACTGTTGCGCCTCTGAAAGCTCTTTCCAAGTGGTTGTGCTGCTTGGCAAGCTGTTCCAGAGTCTCCTCCAACCTTATCCTCTGGTCTCTTTCAACCTGTAGCGCCTTCTGCCAGCGTTTACTGTGGCTCTGGGCCAGAGAGAGGAAGTCTCTACATGCCTTGGGGAGCATGCGGTCACATGAGCAACGAATTAGCAGTTACATTGGCACAATAAGGACACTGTGAATTGATGACTTACATTGATCATGGCATTAGATGTGATTCGGAAGAGCGTTGCCCTTTCTGTAACTTGTCTAATCTTCTCCCCCATATCCCCACCGACACGAATTGCCTCCAGTTCTGACAAAGATCTATTTGTGGAAAAAAATAATCGCCAGAATTAAAACTAATAAAAAATAAAACACCATTGAACCTTGTTCGCCTTGAATTATATCACTAGCTAAAGTAGCTAAATTATTAATGGATACCTTTGGAGGGCAGAACCGTGCTTGACAATGAGATCATTACAGGTAGTGAGGTCTTCCACCTTGCTGTTTAATGTGCGTAGTGTAGACTGGATTTCTGAGTTACAGCCACCAGTCTGATTGGATGTGGGGGGAACTGATGGACAGTCATCGCCTGAGTCATCTGAGGGAGAGAGCAAAGACAAATAACATACAGAATAATAAGTCCTCAAATTGCCATTAACTGCCATGGTTTATCTAAATAATATAAATCAAATCCTCTCACCAGATTCAGCCTGCATGTGGACAGCCTTTGCCTTTGCAAGCTCTAGGGCAGTGATCCAACGCTGGCGCTCTACTTCTGTGTTGGCCTTCAGGTGGTAGGTCTGTGCTCCTCCATTGGAAATGACAAAATTGCACGAGTCCTCCACGGCAATATTGGCTGTGGCCAAGTTGATGGTGCCACGGCACGTGTGGCCCATTTCTGCCTGAGTCCTGCGGACAAACAGGAAAACAAACTCAGTTTGAGGAAGCAATAAAACAACTGCAAGATTGCAAATAAATTGCTAATTAACTGAGCACTCAGTTTTCCACTGGGGGGGAGGGGATTTCAACATTTTTATATGTTGAATGCTTTGACAATACTTAAGAGGGTTTTCTGCTACAAATACCCTCCTTTTACAAATTTCATTTAAATTTGTTGGTCAGATATGCTTGTGACAAAATACAGACAAAATATCATGCAAAAATAACATAAATGGGTTGCCCTGGATACCAGCAATGTGCATTTCTTACCATTTTGCATATATATATATATATATATATATATATATATATATATATATATATATATATATATATATATATATATATATAACAGACTATTCGAAAAAGAGGTTAGCAGATAACCCATGAATAAATGATTATCTGCAGCACCAATACGCACGAGTTACCTGTAATAGGAGAGGAGTCCATTACTGAGAACGAACCAGCGTCTCTGGTAACCTTTGATATAGTTGGTCCATTTGAAGAGCCAACCCTTGTATGTATCTCCAGGGGTGGGGGTGGGGGGGCTTCGACTCTGACATCACAGCAGCCTTCGGATTCAAACAAGTTAGAGCCTGCGTATATAACAGGTTAAATAAAATTAACTCCCGGCGTTTGATATTTCGGCTAGTAACCGGTTTAGCTAACGTTTACTGCGTTGGTGCGGCAACTCTCAAAAGAATGAGAAAACAGTTCATTTATGAACAGTCTTCCTTAGCAACCACATACATGCCATACGAGTGATAAATAAAGGACTCTGTCTGTTACTTCGCGGAACCCAATGCCATTTCCAAGCATCAAAAGCTACTTAAAACTCTGGGTCCGCCACTAAGCTTGCTAGCTAAACAACAGGGAGCTGTCAAACTGACACGTCAGATGCAATGCGTACAAATATTTTTTACTCTCCAAATATCTCGACATCGACGACAGACGTCTTGACATCGTGGATTCATAATGTGTTCACACTTACCCTTACTATTTAAGACTTTGGCCATCAACAGTATTCATGTGGTGTTGGACGAGCGATGTTAGCTGACAAATGTTAGCTTTGCTAACTTTGCCACAGGTTGTGCAACCACGTAATTATCCCGTCAAGCGGACATTAGTTCCGTTTGAGACATGTTGAAAAAAATGGTATTATACGCGGATGTAATCTCAGGGGATATTAAGACTGAGAATATTGTATAATAGTTATTAATTGTACTATATAATATAGTATGCAGAGGAGTGCGTAAATACTGATGAGTATTTAATACTGTTAAAGCAGTTACACCAGTGGTTTTCAATTTCATGTATGGCACGTGATTAAATTGTAATGAGAAAAAAATCACAATAAAACTAATCATCCCCTACCCCTCCTGACCATTCACTAAATGTCAGTTCAAAAAACGTTACATTTTTTAAAAATGTAATAATTGTGTCTGTTGTAAACTTTAATTTGTATTTAGCTCTAGTTCTTCAAATCAGTATTTAGATGGATTTTTATGTGAAAATGTTGCTTACAACTATACTTCTCTGGCTGACATATGGCCATAAATTTACAATACTTTGATGACAGTCCAAAAGAATGGATATAAATTGTACTACTTCCATGGCTGTTACATGTTACAGCCACGGTTCTCATTAAAAGCATTTTCACACACTGAAAATAGTTTATCTGTCTGCAGCTTGCGCATTTTAAACAGAAAAGGAAACATGTTGCTACTAAATGTTTTATTGAACAATTTTACCACAGCAAAGCTTGTTTGAATTACACATGGAATCTAAATTTTTAATTTGCCTTTAATACAGCATGTAATCGTTAGTATGAGAATGCATGTATCTGCTTGTGTCAAATTAACTTCTCACAGCCTATTTAGTGATGGTGTTGGCATTCATACTTTTGCCACTGCCACTAAGCACAATATATGGTGTTTTCTGAGATTTCTGCTTCTCTTGAAGCAAAGCCACCGTCCCCAGAGGAGTATCACTGCTGCTCATCTTCTTCAGCAGTGCCTCCTCCTCCAGCTTTTTCATTCTTCTCTCCGTCTTCATTTTTCCAGAGCCTTTACCATGGAATCGATGTGAAAGCTGCCTGAACGCTTCCTTTGGTGTCAGCCGCCGCCCAGACTCATCCACGTACTCAATTTTGACATCAGGTTTGTAGCCATCCTTATCCTTAAAATCTTGCGTGAAGCCTCTATATTCTTCACGGCGACTGTACTTGTCATCAAAGCCCATCTTGTCCTCAATGCAGTAGTTATCATTAGGAAGGGCACCTTTTGGTGCTCTTACACGAGCTACTTTCTGCATTTGAGTGTCCAGAAGACCTTTGTTTTTGCATAACTGCAAGGCAGCAGAAAGGCCAGAATTGACAATGGGCTCTTCATCCAAAATGGTAGCAGAGGCTGTGGAGAAGTCAGATGGTTTCTGCTCTTCATCCAAGTTGACTGTGCTCCATCCAATTTTCTCATCCATGTCAGAGTCAGAGTCTCCTGCACCATCTTTCTCTTGCTCTTGTTTGAAATCCATGATATCCTCTTGGTCCTCTCTGTTGCCTGACAGACCATATGTTGGAATATCGCCCAGAGTTCTGCAAAACTCAGAAGTGGCGTTAAACACAATGTTATTCCTCTTCTCGGGATCATTGTCATGGTTGTCTTTGCTGCGCATTTCAATCTGCTTGGCCACTTTCTCCCCAGAGTCTTTGAGAAGCTGTCTCTGCCTTAGCTTCCTCTGCTTCTCAAGTTGTTTCTGTAGCTCCAGCTCTGCCTCATCCTCCTCGATAACGGCAGGCTCAGGCGGAATAAAGTCTTCTTCATCACTTATGTCCATTTCTGCCATCCGGATGTCATCAGACATTTGGGGGGTTTCAGACAGTGAGCAGCTGGTCTCCTCCACCTTCAGTTCCTCACCATTAGCATCCTCCTGTTTGCGTCCTCGACCGCGTGTCCTGGAGCCAAAATCAGAATTGCGAGTGTCATTAAGGAGAAGGTTGTCTGCAATTGAGTACTTCTCCTTCTTTCTGATCTTCTTCACACGGCGTTTTGTTTTTTTAAAACCCACCATCTCCTGAGGTGTGTAGTATTCGGATGCAATAGACAGAGAGGGCATTTGTAAAGATTGGGCCTGACTTCTTAGAGTTTCCTTCATAACCTGCAGCTCCCGCTCCCGCTCTCCGTCAGCAAAGCCGCCAGTACTCAACCGGAAACTCTTTTTCTTTTCACCATCAATCTCCTCATCATACTTTGACAGGACGGAACGTGACTTAAACACAACCATATCATCCACAGTCTCTTCTTCTTCATAGGGCTTGTAGTCTGGCTTTTTCTTTTTTAACTCCACATTCTTTTCAGCCTTTTCCTTGTCCACCAACCCCACGTTTTCAAGCGTATCTTCCTCCTCTTCAAGCACACCTTTGTCTTGCAGCGTCAGGATGACAGTCTGGCCCTCGCTGAAGGAGTCTACCTTGTGTTGTACTTTCAGACCCTTCAGATGTTGCGATGTGTAGGCATCCCTCTTGCTGTGTCCAAACTCCTCCTCAACCAAACTGCTGACACCAAACTCCTGATCCATCTCTTCCAGAAGTTTGGCTCTTTTCTCGGCCATTTCCTTTTCTTTGGCAACTTTTCGGTTTTTCTCCACCCAAGCAGCTGTATCATCCAGCCAGTCTTCATCTGCTAGGCTCTTGACTTTTCCCAATTTCTGGTTCAGGATGCGCTTTTCTTTCATAGCCGCCAGCTTCTCTCTCATTTCCTTCTGCTTCTGGATGAGCACAGGGTTTATTGTCTCAGCCACTAGGGGCTCTTCTTTGGTGCCAAGCTCCTTCTTATTCTCATTTAATTCCAGAGGCTTCAGACCGAGCTTAGCTCGGAGTTTGTTTGTCTCCTCGATGCTCAGCGATGCATCTCCGCTAGCAGACTGAGGTTGTAGTGCTGTACTTCCCTCATATCCAGGATCGACTTTCTCTTTCTTTACCCGTGGCTCCCCAGCGCTCCTTTCTCCCTTGCTGCGACTCTCTCGCCTGCTTCTTTCCCTAGATGAAGAGCGTTTTCGTTTCTCTTTCTCCCGAGTCCCTTCCCGGTCTGAACCGTCTCTATCTCGTTCCTTGCGGCGATGTTTCTTATGTTCGCGGCGGCGATCTTCGGCCTCCTTGTCGCGGCTTTTTTCCTTGTGTTTCTTCGACGAAGGCATTATCTTCTCCTTACAATGACACAATGGAGATCCGGTTAAAAGATATTCACGTACACCGTCTCTTGGATAGGATACGTCTGTAGAAAGTGTTGCAAGTCTCCCTTGGCTAAAAAAAATACGCTAGCATGCGTTAGCTGGAATGCTAAATAGCTATACGTTGGCCAAAAAAAATACTTTACGCAGACGAAATCAAAATCGCATATTGATTGACTACAGAAGAAGTATGCCAAAACGTAGCTGTTTGTCCGATTTATATCCGTTTGGATGGTCCTGTTGTCTCGATTAACAACGACAATCCGACGACCATAAGCATATCGTTGCTGCTCAGTGCTTCCGGGCAAACTAGTTGCCCATTCTTCAGTAAGGAAAGGCGCCATTGGCTGTCCTAACATCGCTTTGAAGCGGCTAAATGACATCATCACACAATTTGCATACACATCAAAATGAGCCGTCTTTTATTGATTCTCGTAGTCTCCAGTAACACCAGAAAAAAATTGCAAGGTTTGTCGCTAGTCGCTTTTTTGGACAAATGATCACTAGAGGGCTATGAATACTCGCTAAATATAGCGACAAGGTTACTAATTTGGCAAGACTTAAACTACTTCCTGTCCCGCGAGCTTAGTTTAGAAATATATTACTGCCATCTGCCGTGTGGGAGTATTTGTATCAGTATCCGAATAGGAGTTTATTGCGATATGAGGCTGTTTGTATTTTAAGGCAGACCAATGCTGTTTTCCCTTCACGTTTTTACCAACAGTTAATGGGAACGTATCCATCGCAACGTCTGAAGTGCTAAGCTACGACGATTCTTCCGTCTCACTGTTAATGGTAGTGTATGGAGACATTGCACACGGTTCTGGCTAGCGCAATTTCAATAAACGTTTATGTGACCGAATTTCAGTAATGTTGTTAACCTCTGACGTTCGACAGTAATTAGCTAATGCTGTTCTTTGCCAGATTACGTTCTTGACCTCGATGCGATCGATGCTGGCGTGAAATACAGCTTGGCTAAGGAGACTTGATACATGTTTTCTTCAACTTCACTTAAAGTTAGCTTCGGTATGTGCTGGTTAGCAAGCTACGCAGCATTAGCCTTAGACTTAACATTTGGGTTTATATATTCATGAGCAATGTACCAGTGGTTTTGGAGATGTTGACGCAGAACGACATTACGGTTAAGCATCTAATTTTCTGGCGTAGTTTGATGTTGCCATGACGATTTTGGGGACGGAACGTTGTCATAAACGTTGAGCTAGTAAAGTTGTCGAGTGTGTTTGCGTTAATTATACAATCAGTGTAACGTTAAATGTTATTCGCCTCATATTTAGCCCGCTAAGCTAAAGCTAATGTGTGAAAAGCGGTTATCGTTCGAGAACCAGCGCTAACCCACTGCTAGGTGGAGGGAACCGTTTCACCGGGAACCTGAGCGGGCCAGGCACCGACTCCAACGTGTTGATATTCTCGATTTGTCTGTGACTGGGTCATTTTAAGTTAGGTAAACGCAACTTCTATGTTGGTAAGAAACGCCACACTTGGTGCTGTCAGGTGTAGTAGGCAACTTGCATATGTATACGTAATATAAAATTAACATAGTGATGGAAATTTCCTCTTGACAACAATTTAAGCCAGCGTTTATCCGTAATTGTCATGATATTGTAAGGGATATGTTTAGGCTAGTTTAAATCCAAGAGCTGTCAGGTTACATTTTAAAGTGGTTGAGTTCACTTTGAATAAGTTAGACTTCATTAATATCTGTAAGATGACCAGTATTACTCAAATCTGTTGTAAATTCCAGCAAGCTGTCAGTGAAGAACATGGCAACTGGAGGCCCTCCTTTTGAGGACAGTGCAGAAGAGCTGCACAACTGGACAGTTACCAATGGCAGTCTGGAGGATAGACTGAACAACATGGTAAGTAATGTTAGAAGTACTTATCTGTCTGTTTAACAGCATTCTATTGATGTCTATTTTCAACACTCCATCTGTTAATATGTACACTCCTGATCAAAATCTTGAGACCAGTTTAAAAATTGCTAGAATTTGCATTTTGCACATTTAGATCTTAATGAGGTTTTAAGTAGAGCTACAATGTGAAAAAGCAAGAAGGGGGAGTGTGACAAAAAGCACTTTGAAAAAGTATTGAAATATAAACCCGCTGTTCATTTGTTCATCTCAAGGACTGTTCTGAAATTCTGTGACACATTGATGATATTTGTTTAATGTGGCTTTTGCCATTAATTAACTATTTTATGTGTAGTGGAAATAAAGACTCTCTTTTTTGCCTTTTTCCCTGTAAAAAGTATTTTTTTCTCACCCAGATTAAAGTTCTGCAGACTGTAAAGTCCATTGAGACACTTGCAATTTATGATGTTGGGCTACATGAATAAAATTGAATTGAATTGCCAACCAGTTTTGTTCGATCTGATGTTGATGATGGCATTAACACCTTGAACAGAGTGAATGTGATCTCATTTGCTGATCAGATGGTTGCAGTCCACAAAGCAAATTTTCATCCATTTTTAATGTACTGGGATGAAATTGTTTTTTAAAAAAAGAACACCAATAACTTAAATAATTTCGACTTGCTGTGAAGGAAATTCCCCCCCTTTGGTATAGTAAACACTCTTGAAGTTAAACGTACATTGTATGTCTATTCAGATGTATTCAGACACGCTCGATATTAGTGTCCGTCCATATAAAAGACAACATGTGTACAAAAATAAAACAAGGATCTACAGCACTAATGTTTTGACTTTGATCAGGATTGGGGTGTACAACAGAAGAAAGCCAACAGATCCTCAGAGAAGAACAAGAAGAAACTGTCAACTGCAGTGGTGGAGAGCCGCCTGACTAATGATATTTCACCAGAGTCGACCCCTGGTGCTGGTCGCAGGAGAGCACGCACTCCTCACTCCTTTCCACATGTCAAATACTCAACCCAGATGTCTGTACCAGACCAGGCTGAGCTGGACAAGCTGCATCAGAGGATCAACTTCACGGACCTCGATGAGGTGAAAATAGATGCAGATGATGTAGATGTGGACACTTGAGAAGTGTCTACAAGAAAAAGAACAGTTTGGTACATTGCAAGATGACAATTGACGCTGTGTGCTTTTCTTTCTCAGAGGAGCATTGGAAGTGACTCTCAGGGACGTGTTACTGCTGCCAACAACCAGCGCCAGTTAGCTGGAGAGAACAAGAAGCCCTACAACTTCTTACCTTTACATGTGAACACTAACAAAAGAACGGAGCTGCCCCCCCCCTCGGCCTCTGCCCCAGCAACTCCGGCGATCACCAAGGAAGCAAAGAAACAGGGCCCAGTGCCCAGGGATACGTTAACTCCTTTGGTTCTTAGCAAGGAAGTGTCGAGGCTCCCCTGTGGTGATGTTGAGAGGGTGCCCTCTTCAGCACACAGAGAATATGGGCGAGGACAAACCAGAATAGACAGCAGTCAGGTAAGATTTTGATTGGCCAGTTCATGATTGATGCCCTATAGTAAAACCAAATCCACGGTTCCCCTTCAAGTACTGTGAAAACACTTTTGTGTCCATTGTTAGGTTGAGGAGGTTTATCACCATAAAATAAACATTATTGAACATATGTCTTCACATTTGTGCCCCTGTGTATCCATAAACTTTAGACTTCTCTGAGAAATCAGAAATAGGATGAAAGTCTGACAGCTAGTGCCCGCTGATTCTAGGCTGTATTTAGGGCAATGTATAAATATGCCACCCTGGCTGCCTTGTGAGTTTTGTGCCCAACCCCCCTTTCTAACCTCGTTTAGCCCAGTCTGAGCCATTGCTGCTGCCGCTGCTGGCTCACCTTTCCTTTTCTCTTCCTCTGTCTTTTCCATATCTCCAATCTGATGTTCCTAAGCTTCCATCACACCCGGTCTTTGTGTCCTCCAAGGTGGTGAGCAAGCTGGTACAGATCCGGGAGTACATCAGTAAGGTCAGCTCTATGCGGGATGACCTGGTGGAGAAAAATGATGTGCCGGCCAATGTTGAGCGCCTCTCCCACATCTCATCGACCACCTCAAAGAGCAGGAGAAGTCTTATTTACGATTCTTGCAGAAAATGCTGGTAAGTAGAATGTCGTCAGTTGTTCTTTTATCTTCTGTGGTGTTAATTCCATTATACCCAACCTGTTTATATAGTTTCACATGTCATATTTCACACATTTCATATGTACCTTTTTTTTCTGACCTGACATATTGTTGTAACAAGATGAGTTTGTATTATTATCATGACACTTCTCAGCACATGCATTATGCATTTTTGGCTGTTTTCCCCCTTTGTGCCAGACACTTTTATAGTATGGTCATGTTTCATCTGGTGATATAATCAGGACATGCCCATGCTATCCTCCTTTACTGTGGAATTGCTTTGTTTTGTTCTGGAGACTTATGTCTCCTCGATTTATGTACATTTGTATTTAAAAGCTATTTTTTGTAGCGTTTGCATTTTCATCAGTGTAGCTTTTCATATTAAGTTGCTTTGTGCTGAATGTGCTCTCCTGTTTCCAAAGGCTCGAGAGAATGAGGAGGATGACGGAGGGACCTTGGACTCTGCTGTGGGCTCAGGCTCATTGGCAGAGAGCACTTCTCTGAACATGGAGGCGCACTCCTCAGACACCTCTAATGCGACGGTGTGTGCATTTCTTGGGGACAGTAAAAAAAAAAAAAAACCCAAACAACCTTTTAAGTACTTGTGGATTGAATTGTACCTAGCAAGGTTTCACATTTTCATATCACTTTATGTTGTATTTAAACTAAGCACTTAATCAGACATTGCTTTGATCTGTATGCATGGTTGTGCCGATTCAGTGTTGGACATGTCTTGAATTCCTTAGGGTGGGAGGCCAGAAGCAATGCAAGCTGACCAGAAGGAAGAGCTGGAGAATTTGCGTAAGCAGCACGAGCTACTAAAGAAGATGTTGGAGCAGCAGGAACAGCTCCGGGCGCTGCAGGGCCGACAGGAAGCTCTGATGGCAATGCAGCACAGTGCGGAACAAGCACTCGCTGTGATTGAAGACACCGGTGAGAAATCCATGAAAGATGCCAACATATTGTGGTAAATCTGTTGTGCTATGTTGAAGTTATGTTGCAACAGATTAACCATTTTCTATGTTTAATTCCCTTGTTTGGTGCGGCATCAGTTGTCACGGAAACCACAGGCAGTGTATCAGGCCTGAGCATCACATCTGAACTAAATGAGGAGCTGAACGATTTAATCCAGCGGTTCCACAACCAGCTGCATGACTCTCAGGTACCAGAATCCCTGCATCAAATCAAGAAACTATAATCTTATCGTCAACATCCTCAGCCCCCACTTGCTGTCATATGATGTGCAACATGATATCATGTTTTTCTTTAGCAAATATTGTATGTAATAGTCGATAAACATTTAAATATAATTCTGGCCCATAGACTAAGACGGTGCCAGACAATCGTCGTCAGGCAGAGAGCCTTTCCCCTCTCCAGGGAGGTGCGCTGGTCTCGGGCTCCTCAGGCTCTTGGTCCACCACAGCACAGGCCCCCTCCTTCATTCTGCGTCCGGCCCCCACGCTGGCCTGGACACTGGGGCAACAGCTGCGAGTGCCAAACTCACCCAAACTCCAAGAACTCCAAGACAAGAAGCAAAACTATGGATAAAATTCTACAGGAGCTACATTCACTGAGAGACCAGTCACTGAACAATAACTATTGTAAGAATATTTGAAAACCTTTTTTCAGTTGGCTCGTCCTCCTCAGTGTTCGTTAAATGCATGTTGTGACCTTCAGGTCGTGGCTTGTCAGCACAGTGCAGCCTGAGCATGGGAGGATCTTCAGATTGTCCATCTGCTCTATGCTCCAATGGTGCCTCTGGTTCTACTTCCTTTCATCCCTCACTCGTGCAACACCAGGACGGTCCCAATTCCACAGACAAGCTCAGGTACATTAAGACACACAAAGCTCTGTTGCAGCTTGGCAGATCAGATGTCTGCAGCAGGTCGTTGTTGTATAGTGGGGCCAGTTTAACTGCAACAGGTACAAATCTGTCTTGTTGAATTATAACCACTCCTGAATAACAGCAACAACCTGCTGAGGACTTCTTTAGGTGTCTTCTGGAATTAGCAGAGGGCTAATTGGATGATGGTTGTTTTAGCTTGTGACATAACCATTTTAATTATTAACTCTAGTGTCCATTTTCATGTAATTCACACAGTTCTTGTTTGTGCTCCCTCTGCTGTTGCACAGGAAGCTGAAGGAGGTCCACAAGCGTCTGAATGAGCTACGGGAACTGGTTTCAGTATTATGAACAGACGTCTGATATGATGGTGGATGCTGTTAATGAAAATGTGAAAGAGGATGATGATGATGAAGAGGACGAGGAGGATGACACAGAAGACGGTTCTATTTTTGAGGCCATTATTGACTCTGAACAGGAGAATCGTCAGCCTGTGACTAACATCAGGTGGGTGTATAAATGAATAACCAGTCAAAGAATTACTAAACATTTGTTTTAACGTTTATCAGCTTTATTATCTGCATATGTCCAACATGTGTTAGAATGGTTTCTAGGTTGGAGTTGAGAATGAGTAGGTGGAATTCCACCCACGGCTTTTTGACGAATGCATAACAGTGAGCTGATGTGTTTAGAAACCCGCAGCGTGGTGGGAACTGGACAGACTTGAACAGCCTGACGAACGGGCACGGTGTCAGATGTAGCTCTACCAATAACCGCGATGGCAGACTCAACAGTGAGTGTGAGATAAACAACCCGGTCTGCAGCCAACCTCCACAGCCTCAACATCCCAACAGCCATCGGTAATATTCATACATCAACACTTGATCTTCACAGTAATAATTGTCTAGTAGTTTAAGGTGTATGCTGCAGTTTATAAAACCCAGACTAATTTAAAATTGTATTATAGACTTACCTTGAGTCAGGAGTTTGCATGCTCTGTCAGTGTGTGTTCTCTCCGGGTACTCCGGCTTCCTCCCACCTCAAAAAACATGCAGAGGTGATCTGGTCACTTGAAAATGGTGCTTGTCCGTTCTTCATGTGGCCCTGTGATGAGCTGGCAACTCGTCCATGGTGTACCCCGCCATCCGCACGTTGACAGCTGGGATCGGCTCCAGCACAGCAGTGACCTGTTACCAGAATAAGCCGAAGAAGATGAATGAATGAATGAACTGTATCATGAAATCCATGATATTCTGTGCTCTTATTTTAGAGTGCCAATATAATAGGGACACCCCCTATAATCAGGTGAGGGATGAGGATGAAGATGGTCTGAATAATGATGAAGGAGCACGAGCTGTGGCACCAGATGATGAGGCATCGGGCTCCAGCAGGAGAAGCAGTCTCGAGAATGCAGCAGCTTTTTTCCAAGCAGCTCCATCGGCAGACAGCTAAGCAGAAACTGTGGCAGCTGCAGGAGCTGGTGGCCATGGTTCAGGTGGGCTGACATTTATGTAAACATCTGACTTCACATTTCACAAAAGCATCACTAAATAGCAAATGACCCGAGCATTGAAGACTTTTAACTTGTAGTGATTTCCATCTGAAAAACAGATTTTCAGGGTTCCACTTTCATCACTACATAGTAGGTATAAAAAAAAGCTTTAGTTCCTAGTTGACAAGAAACATGTTACTTTGTAGTCCATGCAAAACTACCCCTTATAACAAACACTGATAACAAAATAAAGTATGACTACTTTATTGTGTTGTGTGTAGGAGTCATTGAAGTGGACACAAAAGACTTTAGTGCTTTGAAAACAGTAAAAACACAGGGAACATGGATGGATACTCGGGGTCCTCGGAGTTGGACCAACGTTTGATTTGGATTTTCCTCGTTCAGACGGCGTTCTAGTTGGCAACTTCCTGTCCACAGCAAGTGGAACGCAAAGTTTTGCCCAACTCCGATGCAGAACAAGTGCTTCTCATTGTTCAGAAGGGACTATCGTTTGCGTCTTTCATCAAGTTGTTAAATTGCTTTGTGATAACTTTGCTATTTTTAAAAGCGAAGCAAAACACCTATATGCTTCAGTATTATAAAAACTACCTAAAATGACAAAATCTGTCTGGCTTTTACTCCATGTGAGTAGATCTGCTGACATGGACAGGCTTGTTTTATGACCTATTCTGCAACCATCCAGCAGAGGCTGATAGAGATCTTTTGGTTTGCTAATATGACATTAGCTGGTCTAACATATCTATGTTAATAACAGAAGCACTACTATGTGGGGTACACAATTCCACATTATTTACCTGCGGTCATTTGATCCACTGAAAATCACATGTTTCTGTTTGTATCCAGAGTGATGACACTGATGTAACAACAGCAAATGAGGAAGAAGCTTTACACCAACAGCCAAATAATACCAGAGCTCCTGTGGGAGGGGCCGTCGGGGGGCCGGACCTAAACAGACTTCCAGAGAACTCACTCTCTCTAGCAAGGCCAGGTATGGTGTATGAGACATATTAACATACTGCTTTTCAGCTTTTTGAGCGTTTAGAAGGTTTTGTTCATGGTTTCATCCGTTTGTCATGGTTTGAAAACAGGGAGAAGCTGTATGAAGAGAAGCTGCGTCAGCAGAAGCAGGAGCTGAAGCAACTCCACATAGAGCGGCAGAGGCTCTTTGAGATCCAAGGCAAGATCCAGGACTTACAGTGGGCTTGCCCCGACCTGCAGGTATTGCAATCAACATGCAGTGCCAACCCTACCCATACACACAAACACTTTCCAAAATACCACACAGGTCTGTCTCTAGTCCCTGACAGAATAGTATTATGATGATATTATTATGATTAAGTGCAGGTGGACCAAAGAGACATTAGCTCTGTTCTGTTCCACGTCACTGTTGTGGGACAAACATAATGACAACGATACATCTGCTTATTCCATGGTCATATTGAATCTTCTATCTCTTGTGACTTCCATTCTAGTCACCTGTGTCCAGCACAGCGAGTCAGCAGAGTTTGCTGCGCAAGGTTCCGCCTGTTGTTTCGAATCCAGCCCCTATTCAGGCTGCTTCCTCCTCAAAACCCAAAACCAATTCAGCTGTGCTCAAACCCACACCGCCAGAAGCTGCTGCTGCTTCAGTCACTGATAACGAGGTGACATTCTCCCCTGTGTTCAAATAAAATGAGAAGCAAAAAAAAAATCTCTCCTTTGACAACAGTTTAAACCTTAATTCTAACCAGTCCTCTCTGCTCTGGCATTGCCAGCAGCTCTGGTCAGAGATGCGTCGCCATCAGATCCTCAGAGAAGAACTGCGCCAACGCAGAAAGCACCTAGAGTGCTTAATGGCTGAACACCAGAGGCGAAGTGGCCGCTGTGACTCTCTCGACCAAGAAGGACTTGCTACACCCCTCACAGCCTCTTAGTCGGGATGAACGGTAGGGACACATTCATGAGCTAGACTCATGAAGGTCAGAGTTATAGTTTATGCATAAAAAGCTAGGTTTTCTTGTTTGCTGAAGTATTTAATAAGGTAAATCACGATTAATAAAATGATTGTACCGTACTGCTTATATTAGGACAATGGCTACCTGGGGTTCCAGTCCCTGCCACCTGGATGAAGATGAAGATGATGATGAGGATGAGGATACGTATCACTCTGAGATGGCTGCAGAGGAGGAAGAGGAACAAGCGGACAGTGCAGAAAGCAGCTTGGATGATGACATCCACATCTACTCATCCAGCAGGAACCAGCGGTCGTACAATAACAGGAAGAATCAAGGATGGTCAGACCTCAGAATTCATTTCATAACCAGTACGATAGCTGTGACAGTGAACTGTGATCTGACTTTTGAAATCGGTGTGTTCCCCTGTCTCTGTCTCCAGCAACCTGAAACCTCCAGCTGCCTTTTCATGTGAGGGTAGTGCGCATCCAACTCCGCATACCAAGTCTACAACCAAGCAGCAGCAGCAGCAGCAGCAGTCCAGAAGTTTGAACCAGACTGCAAGTCAGCTGGGAGGTACAAGGCGGCAAGAGAACCTTTGCTGGGCTTCTGATCTCTCCTTCACCGAGGGCGCCAGTCACTGGCAGGAACAGATCAGCCAGTTGCAGAGGCAAGCTGGACTTTAGCACCAGCATGTGTCAGACACTACTGCAGGACCAGCAGGTGGGTTTGTTGGACAAAGAAAAGCAAATACAGATGGTGGATGGCTGTTGTCCATTTGAATAACCCTCTTTTTTGTTTTTTTTCCAGACACTATCATATATGTTGCAAACCTTACTGACAGGTCAATACAATGTGGTACCCAACAATTTGTCGTCGGCACAGGTCCACCTGGTCATGCACCAGCTAAACCAGTGTTACACACAGTTGGCTTGGCAGCAAAGCAATGTGCAAAGGTATCAAACGTATCTGAAAAGAGATTATTTTTGTTATTATTGTGTTCCATTTTTAAATGCTCTCCTTTCTGTTGTCCTCTTCTAGGCTGAAACACGTGCTGAATGATCTCCTCCGCCAGCAGCAACAGCAGCCGCCGCAGCAACAACACCAACAACACCCGTCTTCAACAGCAGGCTGGCAGACCCAGAAGCAGGGTTCATCTCAGGACTCCTGTCCTCCCGTCTCCCCTGGCGTCTTCCTGCCCTTCGCCTCTACTCTGAAACCCCCAGCCAGCAACATTTCCGCTGCTGCTGCTGCTGCTGCTGCTGCTGCCGCCGCGTTCCCCTCCCAGTACGATTTACATATTTTTCTGCTCCAGATTTAAATTGCCTACAAAAAAATGTCTACATTGCCGGGATAAGACGTTACTGACTGCTTAATAACAAAATTTACCGGATTCCCTCTAAATTTTAAATATTAGCGCAGGTTATAAAGTGAAAGAAATCCCCCAAACCTCAGGGCTTACGGTTCTGTGTGACTGCTAAAATTCTAGAGCTATTTTAGATCCAGAATAAGATACTGCAGATGATAACAGCGGTGTCTTGCCTGTAACCAGCTTCAGGATGGATGTTTAAAAATGAAAGATGATCTTGGCTGTTTGGGACTGTCATCTTGATTTTTAAACGATTAACATTTGTGGGGAAGCAATTATTGCATGTTGACATAAGGCAAAAATCATTTGTCACCTGCTCTGATGCACACATGATAAACTGTGAAACCATACCTGATGAAAGACAGCAGAGGCTAACACAGCTGAAATTGGGGTTTACAGCGTTTATTTCCAGATGCTAATTCCGACAGTTCAGACAGTTAAAATGGCAGTGAACCATGTTCAGTAAAACATGTATGTTCCTGCGATGTGCTGGTTACGTATCGGCATCTTTGCATTAACACGTAACTAGGTTTATTGTTATTTTTATTGAGGTTTATTGTTCTCTTTTGCTCTCTCTGTAGGTCTTAACATGTATCCACTCTTCCCTGCTCCCATGGTTGAGTTCCCTCAGGGGGTAGCAGGTCAGGTGACACCTGACCACCAGAAGCAGCATATCGACCCTAACACGTCTATGAAAACAGAATACATGAGTTTCCCTCCTCCTGTGCAGCACTCTCCTCTGAACTCGTCTGCAGACAGAGGGTATGTATGTGTTTTTCATGGACTCTTAATCTTGTAAACACTGCAGTTCACAACATGCATTTGTTTCTGCAGACCTGCTGCCTGGCTCAACAGCCCATATGCTAAAAACACCACCCTGCATACACCGAAAGCAGAGGAAGTGTCCCCCTTGTTCCTCCCCAGCCCAGGCGCACCCGTCACTCTAGAGCTCCAAACTTTGACCAGACCTCACAAGAGAGCTACAGCAGCATGCCTGAGTCGGCTGATTCTACTACCATTACAAAGACTTTCAAAGCTGGCCATAAGGCCTCTGCCCAGGCCAGCCTGGCCTCCCGGAGTAGGACAGCCAGTTCGCAGAGGAAGAATCGTCGCAGGTGGACCATCGGTCACAACAAGAACAGTGAAGGTACCCTTGTATATTTGATCTAATCAAACCGGGAAAGAATCAGTCACAACATTCTTGTTGGTGTTTTACATTTCTGTTCGTTCCTCAGGTCAGGAAAGTGACAGCGTTTGCAGCACAGTGGACTTTGTCCAGGAGAGGGCACCACCATCTTGTCAGAAAGATCCAAATCAGCAACTGTTGGACAAACTTACTCAAGAGAAACTAGACAGTAAAACGAACAAACCCAATGACCTCTCCTCTGGTACGTCTCAAAGCATTCTCCAACTATTTGAACTCACTTGTCTTGTGTGTTTGTCTACATTTGTTTTCATTTAATACATTTGTCTTTTGTCCCAGTGTTTTCGTCTAACAACTCATCTCTTTTCACATATTTTTTCAATTCCTTTGTTTAATTTCAGTTGAATTTACTTGCTTTAATTTATCCTACTCACAGCCTATGCTTGGAGAACACCCTTCCTCTCTAACAGAATTGCATGCACAGAAGCACCAGGTAAACTCACCATGCAGATCCCAGCATCATTTGTTTTCACCTCAGCATCCCACGCATGGGCGATTGGTATTTGTCTGACCTACATAACTATCGCTTTGGTTTATTTAATCAGTTTTTGCTCATGAATGAAATGACACAAATTTCCTTGTGCTGGATTTGCAGATGCGAGCAGCGACTTCTCCCTGTTTGAAGCTCTGAGGGAGACGATCTACTCTGAGGTGGCAGCTTTGATATCTCAGAATGAGGCCCGACCTCACTTTCTCATCGAGCTTTTCCATGAGCTGCAGCTGCTCAATACTGACTACTTGCGCCAGAGGGCCCTGTACTCCCTACAAGTAAGTTAAGTACTACCTATCCTTTACGGTCAAATAAGTTTCATTTTCATTTTTCATGTAACCCCCAGATCACAACAGAAACATTCCTACATTTCCTTCATCAAACAAACTAAATAGCCTCATGTTATGAGGCATTTATCCTATACATCAGACAGCACATCATCTCTATGGTTGCACGTTTCTTGTCTGCACTCTTGATTGGATCTGGATTGAGCTGGATAACAGAAAATAAGTTTTAACAATTGGACCTATCAAACATTGAACACTACCTGTTATTGTTCAGTCTCTTTTAAAAAATGTGCAAAAATTAGTTTGTCTATTCAGTGGATGTAGACTGTAAAAGAAAAAAGGTGTTTTTGGGGACTGTTCAGGTTTAGAATAACAATACACTTCTCTTCAGACTTACATACACAAAACACACACACACATATATACATATATATGATATATGTACATATACACATATATGTATATAAGAGATATATATAGATAGATAGATAGATAGATAGATATATCTCATATATATATCCTATATATATATATCAATATATATATCATATATTTCTTAGATCAGTTTCACTCAAACCATTTCCAGACAAAATAGAGGTCACTTTCGTTATGTGAAGTGACTGTCACAGCTCTCTGATCAGTCTCCTGCAGTAGACAAAGGAAGACAAGAAGTAAGAGGCTTTGGAAATGGTACCTGCAAGGCCACTGGAGCTAATGGGACTGAAGGACAGGTGGAGGGTAAAGGCAGGTTGAAATTAGACGCTGACATTAACAGTAACCACGCTGATGAAGAATAATTTGAGTGGACTTGGAGGTGAAAGTCTTTGAGAAACAAATTGCCCTACAAAGAGAATTCTAGGTCAGGTCCTGTTGGAAAGTGGATTTTCACTCTATAATGTAGCATTAACGTTTAATCATACATTTCACTGTCAGACTTTCAGACTTGTGTCACACTCGCTTTCAATGGCATGATGAAAGTACTGACCGTCCAACGCCTCTTGTGTCACTGCCAGGACATCCTGACCAGGCATCTGTCAGAGAAGAGCGTCGCTCAGGACCTGCTGACCCCCCCACAGCCCGGCGGTGTGGGTGGGAGGCTCTCAGTCCGAGCTCACTCCCAGTGAAAGCCTTACCACCAGCGATGCAGTAAGAGTTCTTAGCATGCTGCTCTGTCCAGCCCTGACAGTGTCACTGAAGTCTTTTCTCCCACATTTTTTACTGCTCCTTCTTTCATCCATCCCTGTGTGTCTCTTCATTGCTACATGTCTGTCTTTACTCTCTTTTTAGTTTCCTTCCTCCTCATCTTCATCTTCTGTTTTATCTTGGCTGCAGCACTTCAGAAGCTAGTCTCCAAGAAATGACCCTCCTCCCTCCTTATCTCTTTTGCCCGATCAGACATGTGTTCTCGGTCAAAGCCTGTCATGTCTAAGAATGATGGATTAAATGTCTGATTTTCTGTTAACAAATTAGGGGACAGAAGCCACCACTGCTGCTGGTGGAAGTGCCCGGCTGTCGGTCTCTTTTTTCCTCTCATGAACTCCTTTGGAGGCTCCAGTAGCACCAGTGTCTTCTTTGTCTTCTCTAGTGCCTTCTGTCCGACATGATGAAGAGGAGAGATGATGTGGAGTCTATGGGCAACGACAGCGCCATGTCAACCTCCTCCAACCTGGATCCGTTTGCTAAAGATGATCTCGGTATAGTTGTGCATGAAGCCATCATTTGTTGGTGAAAAGGGGGCCGACGCTTGAGAACCTTCTTTGACGGACTTTGCTTGTTTCTGCAGAGTTACTGAGGGCTCGTACTGATAAACTGCTTTACTTTACCAAAAATGCTGCATTAGTATGAGAGCTGCACAAGAGATAGTTTATCATTATCATGATAAAAGCATGTGCAATAATCTTATCATAAAAAAGTGTCCAGTTGACGATAAATGTGGAGAAATCATTCATCAAAATTACTTGCGAGTATTTGACCTGTATAATTCACCCTTTGACAATTCACTCATGAGCTGTCCACGGTTGACAATTCTATGAATTCTCTTCTCAACAACCAGTTGAAGCCCCTGCAGGTTGTTGTCTTCCTCCTTTAATCTGTGACATTCATTAGCCGTGGTTAAAGGGAAAAGCTGATCTATAATTTGGAACTACTTTGGTTTCTGGAAAGATGGCGTGTAAAACGTGCTGAAAAGTCATTACGTCAAAAGGTAGCATAACCAACGTGCATCGCCACAAAGAGCTATGATATTTTTTATCACGTTATTTTCATTTTTTTAGTTCAGAAAAGTGTTTTCAAAGAAAGAATACAAACTTCTTGTTAGGTTTAAAAGTTACAATTCAGTGTTAAAGTTCAATTTAAAAAAAAAAAAGCACTTGGAGAGCACAGACGTCAACCTAGCAGCTCATTTCCTTTCTTTCATTGTTCTTTATTTTCTTTTTTATTTCAATACTAAAACAAAAAACAAACCTCCGTCCCTGGGTGCACACAAGCCCCCAAACTTTGGGTTAACAGACAAGACCCGCTAACCACTGGTCCACAGAGACAGTCCACTGCTGCTGTATTGGAGTTCTAGACACAGATGGTGAAAATGTCCCTTTGGCACAATGAGTAAGAATCCAACAGATTCCTGGATCCAGATGGTTCCAGAACATGATCCCGGTGCCATTATCAGCATTTCCTGAACATCTCATTAAAGTATAAAAAAAAAACTGTTAAAATTTTTTCACGGTTTGTTCATGATAGTGTTCTTTTTATAGTCAAGACTTATCATCAGTTCTTCTCATATCATGCAGCCCTAATTAGTATATGACTCCGAAGCAAAGTGGCACGGACTTGTTTTGTGCACTAGATGTCGTGCGAGGCCTGGCACTCTTATCTGATCCCGTTGTCTAAACATGATTGTGAG
>NW_027615736.1:0-36261 GCF_965212315.1 Lampetra planeri
AAAAAGAGGTGAGCCCATGATTAAGTAATGAGAATGCCTGCCACAATGAGGGAAACCACTGAACATACTTTTCTCACTATTCCCGCTAAACTTTTTGCTTCGCTCCATAAATGCAGCCAGGAAAGCACAAGCATAAAATCTGTGCATTTACAGTTTACAATGCTGCGTGGCACCCCCCGATCACGAGCCGGAGGCATTTGAAGGAGCGTATGCCGGCGTCAGTCTTCATCTCATTCACAAAGTGTTGCGAGTCAACCAACAACTTTGAAATTGGGCGATATTTGCCTCCGACACCGGGTTCATGGCCGCTGTATCTGTATATGTGTATAGATGTATATCTGGTAGACGTCTATAACAGAGTTAAGGGGGTAACCTGGGGCCCTGGCCAGTGTTTTGCCCTGCAGATGGGCAGCAGTGTTTGTGAACACCAATGTGGCATTTGGCAGAGATGGAGGAGGGGGATGGGCTGATTGCAATGGCACATGTTTCCAATTCAAATTATCTCTGGACCCATGCAGCAGTGAAGGACCTGCTGGGGCCCAGGGTGGCATCATTATAATCAGACACAAGCAGGGTTGGCCAGCGCCTCCATCCTGACATTGGTCGCCTCCGCCGCATTGAGTCTGAACCCCCATCACCTGCTATTTTCTCTTCTGTCTGAACAATATTTGCATGTGTTTATCAGAAACCATCTAAATGTCAAGGGTTGACTGATATAAACAGTGCAAATTGTGCAAACAGGTGATTTAAAGAAAAGACAAAGAGGGAAAAAAAAACCAAGGACAGTGTGCTAATAAGAGAGAACGCGATGGCAATAATGAGAAAATGACAAGTCTATTACCTGAAAATAAATGAAGTAAATTACACATCAAATATTTCCCTTTTTTAGACGGGGTTAAATGTTTTCCATTGAAGATCTTTTTGCGGTGCCGTATGTGTTTGTAATATAATGGAAGTCAGCAATTATCTCTCTAATTACATCTGTATTACTGCATGAAAAATGAGCTTTCAGCTGTGGATGTTGTGAATGAGCGCAAATCTAAAGACCTCCCGTTTTTAATGATCTACATCATGGCAGGAACAACTATTGCTCTTTCCTTGGGCACAGTGGAGTTAATTACCAGATTAGTGGAGAATATCCCACACTTGGCCATGGGTGATGGTGGGCAGTGAGAGATTCTTTAAAATAATAATAATTTAGAAAAAAATCTGGATTAATGTGCAATGCCAGAGTGATTTACATTTGGAAAGTGGAAGTTTGAAAAGCCCAGAGGGACTTGATTTTTTCTTTTTAGGTGGTGTTTGGTGGTGTGGGGTGGGGGGCTGGGGGCTGTTATGAGCAGATGTTAGTGTTTTAGTGTAAAATTGGCCATGGGTGAGAGTGGTCAGTTTTCATATAATAACAATGGTATTACTTATTATAATAATGTGATGCTCAGTGCCTCAGTGAATAACATTTATATTACATGGAAGTTTGAAATCCCCAAAGGGACTTGATGTTTGGGGGGGGGGGGTTGTTATGACATTAAAATGTTCTGCAGTCTGTCGAGATGAATCCTCAAAGAGCGTGAAGTGTAAAAATGCTCCTCTTGGCTCATCACTGGACACATTGATGGGGGGGGGTCGGGAGGGGGGGAGGGGGGGGGTGTCGATATCATTGTAGGAGCGCACTAAAGGGGCGACGGTCCGCTCCACTACACTGAAGTAGGGATGTCTACAGTGGGAGAAGGAGAAGAAGAAGGGGGAGGGTACCACTTTGTCACAGGCTGCTATAGATTAACCTTTCTATTAGTTGTTATCAGGTCCTCTCCATGTCTCGGCGTCTCCAGCCTCCTTCCCGTTAACACCGCACCAGCCCGCTCGGATATGTCGGCGCACATTTCTCCATCGACGATAATGGAAGAGGAGTACCCGAGAGGGGGGCAAACTTGACGAGGTAAACTACCAGCAAATATTTACGGTAGCCCTTTTCTCTCTCTTTTTTTCTTCCTCTCCCCCCCTCCACCCTGCTTTTTTTTTTTTTTTTTTTTTTGCATGTTCATCCTTGCATGAAACTAATATGTTGTCCAGCGCAAAGAGGCAGCTCGGTTTGTTTGTAAGACAAGATAAGAAACGACCTCAGGAGGCATCGTTCTCCGATCACAAGACGGAAAACGCGGAGCTCGAAACTATTGCGATGCATAATTGAGAAGCCAGGCTGCCAGCAGTCGTGCTAACTTGTATCCCCCCCCCCCGAACAAATGTTTCCCCCTAAGGGTTTGACTATCCCCCCCTCGTCGGAGGACATTTGATAGTTAATAATGATAAAGAGGTCATGCCATCGTCGCATCGTTACAGAACGTTCGGAACGTTCCGCTGGCGGACGTACAGGAAACCTACTTTACTCCGCTTCTCCGCAACCGTTTATTTGGCGTCACGCAGTTTAAATATTTAATATGAGAATTACGGGTCCTCTCGGGGGGAAAAAAAAAGAACCGAGAGGGAGGAAAGACAGAGGAGAGGAGAGGAGGGAAGGAAGGAAGGAAGAAGGCGATAGCTTTCACACGTTTGGAGTGTTTAACTGTGCCCACCTCGATTTTATAGAAGAATGTGTTCCACTTTAAACGAAGCTGTGGTAGCCTCGTCCGCTAACGTGTGATAGATTTAACAAATAACCAATTAAAGTCTAAAACGATCCAAATCACTTTCAAGTGGAACCCAACTGTTTCAAGGAGGAATCTCATTAAGGTGGGCCGGCGGTGAACGCTTTGCAAATGAGGTTAAATATTCATCATTTAATGGCCTTCCAGGCCGTTTTACGGCTGTTGACGTGTTTATGTGGGTCGATCATGTCCGCCGGCTGCGGGCAGAGCTGTGGAGTTGAGATGTTCGGACTGTTGGAGGTGGATGACACCGACTCATCACCGAAGGCACCTTAAGAGGCGGGTCAATGGCGGCTAAGTGGACAGATCACACAGCCAGTGCCGAGCCTCTGAGGCTGCGCTCATACCCAGAGATTGACATGTGCTTTATCAAACCAGGAAATCGGATCTTGTCCTTTACAGCCAATATTGAAGTTGCTAGGGAGGGCACATTAGTGTAGGTAAGGTTTAATGAGACTCCATTGGATTGTAATCAGCGTCATGTCGGATTCATGTAAACTACAACATTGTAACAAAATGGCGACTGTTTAGGTGACATCAGTAACGCTGGCAGCGCTGTCATTTATCTGCTCAACTCAGCGGAACGCAACTCCAGGTTTGTTACCTTGTTATTGCCGGTTTATTTCCTCGGTGGAGGCGTCGGAGGGGTTTTTTGTCGACGGGCTGTAAACGGCAGCTGTCAGGGAGCACTGGTGGTTCATCCGATCAGTTTGTCGCGGCGGACATGGAGCTGTCAAAAGTGGCGAGCAGGAGTCGAACTGGTGCCCGTTATTTACCTCGGAGCTTTTCACCTGCGTGTGTAATGTCAGTCGGGGATGGACGCGGTGTTTACCGTAACTCTTAGGAAATGTTGTCGTGCTGCTCGCAGCGGGGGTTTGTTTGTTTGTTTGTTTGTTTGTTTTTATAAAAGTGTTCTAGAAGGAAACCGAAAACACAAGTCGAGGAGAGAGTTTCTACTTTTGCCAAACTCGGTGGAAGTTTCTAGCTAAGTTAACTGTCACTGTGTGACAACTTATTAGCCACTTTTTTTTTTTTTTTTTTTTTTGTCGGAATAGTCTGGTTTGAAACGGACATCTGGTTTGGGGTTTGGAATATGGTGTGAGCCTGTGGATTAAGTCACTCCAATTTCTGTAGCAGCCATGACAGCTCCTTCATCTGCTTTTTATCCATCTGTTTCTCATGTTTTTAGCTCATCTTTTAAAGTTCTGCATTCCCCTGACTTAAGGAACCTTTTTATAGCTCGTGGTATTTTAATGTACCATAAACTAGCTTAATGTAACATGAGCACAACCAAAATCTCCACAGTTTGTGTATTACACATGCATTTGACCAATTTGTGTCTCTCTCCTTTTTTTTTTTTTTTTTTTTAGATTTCACGTGGGATTTCACTAATAACAACGATTGTGGGATTTATCAGAGTCAACTGTCCCTCCAGGTCCATTCTCAAATACCCAGTATTGAGAGAAATACGTGGACGGCGGCGTGGAACTTCACTTTGTGACCTTACCGAGGATGCGGATGTACCCAGTGTTCAGCAGCAGCGAGGGGGAATCTGTATGGATCACATTTTTGCGAGTCTAATTGTTCAACCATGGTAAAACTTGCAAACCCTCTTTACACGGAGTGGATTCTTGAAGCAATACAGAAAATCAAAAGGCAAAAGCAGAGGCCTTCGGAGGAGAGGATTTGTCATGCGGTGGCCACGTCGCATGGACTGGACAAGAAGACTGTCCTTGAGCAGTTGGAATTAAGTGTTCATGATGGCTCTATTCTCAAGGTTACAAATAAGGGGAGCACCTCGTACAAGGACCCTGGAAATCCCGGGAGAGTTGGATCAATCCCGCCTGCAAATGTGTCTGTGCCATCTAAGGAATCTATATTGAATTTGAGCGATCTCCGCCATATCGATTGGAATAAGATCCTTAAGAGGGCCATTGAGGGCCTGGATGATACACACGGCTCCTCTCTGAAGAACATCGAGAGGTATCTGCGGAACCAGGATGACCTCTCCAGCGTCGTTGATAACTCTGTTTTCCGGCAGAGGCTCCGACTGGCAGCCAAGCGGTCAGTTAACAACGGCAGGGTTGTTAAAAAACGGCCCCAGGTATAAGCTCAGCCATGGCGGTGTGGAGGGGAGAGGCTCCAGGTGTCCGAGCTCTTCCCCCTTGGTCCTGACGTCCGTGACACTCCTCCCCACATGAGCGAGACCAGGTACACGCCACGCCGAACCTCACGTCGCTGTCATCATTGCCTTGTTGCTGCTGCTAACGTGTAACAGAACTATTTCCTGCCCAAAGGATCACTGTGTTAGTGATTTGAATACATAAACACTGACCTCAGCCTACTTTGGTGTGGGGAAGGGGCTTTAGATGCTGTCAGCACCGAGAAGGAAGAGTGAAAGTTGGCCTACCACTTGGTGGAACGTGTGTCCGAGGATTATTATGAATCGTAGGGGAATCCGGCTCCGCGGGTCAGAGAGTACGCCCCCTGGAGTGTGTGCCCCTTTTGGCTAGCGTTGTTGGTTTCCATTATGAGAGATCTGGGAGAACCAGAGAGTCATGCTGAGTGTGTGTGGTTGGCAGTCTGCTGTAGGCTTCCCACAGGTTATGTAACTCTAGCCTAATGACCTTAAGGGATGTGGCCATCTTGTGAGCACAGAATTGGGATATTCATTTGTGATTTACAGAGGCGCCAACAGGCAGAAATAGAAGCAGAAGTGTGCGTGGCAGTATGGAATCATCTCAGACTCTGCAGCTGTTCTGACCTTCGTGCTATGTGTGATGGCCCGCAGAGGAAAAGAAACCACATAAACAAACTTCCAGGATGTGTTGTTTTTCTGCTTGTGGCACCTTTGGGATGGTTTACAGCAAGCAGACATTGTGTCTATCTCACTGGTTCTCAGATTCAATGCACGGTGTAAACAAACGTGTGGGAAACGACAACACGTTGGCACTTGCTCTGCAATTGTCAGACACCACGAGCACCGAGAGTTTCGTGAACTGTTCACGTGTTTTGTCTGGGCCCAAAGTGCAGCACATCACCATCTTCACTTGATGTTCAGTCCCTGCAGATTGTCTTTTGCGGTTTATGAAGACGTGCTGCCGTCTGATAGTTTATGCACAAGTTCTGCAGCTGAAGTGGCGAGCAGCGTCAAGCTATAGAGACGTCACCCTGCTCCCACCAGTTTCACAGTGAATAATCAGGAAACGACACCTTGAAACTGCAGCCACAACTGTGACTGCCTCTGTGGTCAAGCCAAATATGAAACTGAGAAGTGTTTAGAGACACAGTGTCCTGCGACGGTTCTCGTCTAGCTGAAGAAAAGCTGCTGGTTTCCATTTGGAACATTTCAACCTATTGCTGCCGGCCTGGTGACATCACCCCACCAGTGCAGGTTTACCATGCACTTAAAACAGATGAGACATCTTTGCCTGCTCCGTTATTAAAGCACAATGACTGCATATGTTGAGAGTAACAGATACTTTGAGGTATAAAAAAAAATAAGGAAAAGAGCAGCCTTGGAGTTTATAAGAGTCTGAAGAGACTCTGGCAGGAACAAAGACAAGGAATGAGAAGGTTTTTTTTTTTTTTTTTTTTTTTCTCCCTTCCTGCTGTGTTATGCAACCACTTGAGCTGTCTCTCTCCACTAGCAGTGTTCTAATAGGACCCCACCCCCTCACTCAGGACAGCCTGCTCTTTTGAAGCAGCATAATTTCCTGTAATGTACTTAATTTAGAATCCCCAAGAAAATCATCAGCACCTCCTCAGCTGTGTTTGTTTCTCTGTTTTTGCATTTCCCTGCGTTGGCAGTCGATTGCCACTGGTTTTAATCACCAGGCCTAAGAACATTGCTGATGGAAATTGATTCTCCAGTTGTGTGATTAGACTTCATAGCTCCGCCGGTGGAGACGACGTTCCGATGAGAACTCAATCAGATGTATTTCTTCGGTAGTGCATCAGCTCTGATCGTTTCACCAGCAGTACGCACAGGCTGCACATTAGCAGTGACATTTTGTTATTCAGAAACCTATGTGCAAAGGCTCTTAGGGAAATTATTGGTCGAGTGATTCGGTTTGTGAAAATACATCCTGAAAATATCATGCAGGGATGTGTGTTAACAACTGCTTCCATTTTGGGCCCATTTTCCACTTTGGAAAATACCCAGATTTGTTAAGTTTAGAATATATCTTGCTTGTAGTTTCTTATCACGCTGTTTGTCTATGTGGGGCTGAATGGCGTGTAGCCAAAGTCCTAGAACTCATGAAATGAAATCATAGAACGCTGCTGCAGCCACTTAAGGCTCTCGCGAGGTGGGGGCCGTCTGTTTTGTGTAGTTGCACACATAAAGGCCATAAACGGCCAGAGATCTCCACAGTCTGTGAACTCTCCTGTGAAAAAAAAAAGAAAAACTGAACATAGAAACAACATTACACAATGTTGATATCCTGTTGTTGTTGTTGCTGTTTTGGGTCTTGGATTCAATGTGCGGCTCACCGCTCCCACAAAACCACTTCATCACATGGTGAGTCAGGTCTGGACTAATCAGCGTTGGGCCCCACCCTGTGTGTTTTTAATGAACTAGTGCTGCATTCATTCATTCATTCCTCTTATTCCGGTCACGGGTCGCGGGTCATGCTGGAGCCGATCCCAGCTGTCAACGGGCGGACGGCGGGTTCCACTTCGGACGAGTCGCCAGCTCACTTGGTTACCTTGGTCACAAAGGTTCAACACGGTTTGCAGCTGATGTCAGTGGGAAACTTTCATATTCTTTTCATATTCCTAGATACTATGAGGGAGAAAGACAAGACTAAGCCATCTTTTCGTCTTCTTTTTCTCGGCAAACACAAATTATGATTTAGCAGAGAATATATTTATACAACTTAAAACATGTGGTGAGGGCTTTTTAAGCTTTGATGTTAATGAATCTCTCGTCAAACCTTTTATCTTTCTATCCTCTTTAATAGCACAGACCGATGAAAACATACAAGGAGCGGCCAACTGTTGCTGGTTAAGAAGGAGACGTCTGAGCGCTAATTAGACAGATAATGAACGCTAATGCTGCCTTGTCTGAAATGACATATATGGTCGTTGCAGCTGGTGTTTGTGATTGTCTTTTCCCACTCTCAAAGACTGCTTGCCATTGAAAAGACTCACACACTACTTTGCTCTGTGTGCCTTTGAACCAACAAAGTTGTGGCTTTTGATGAATAATTGAGTTGATCTCGCCCGTCATAGATATATATATCCACATTTTAATCAGACCATGTCAATAATTGCCAGTCACGCATATGCGCTGGTGGAGACGCCTGATCCGTTAAACAACCGCCATCCTCAAGTAGGCTGTACAGCGTTAATAAGTAAAAACAGCAGTGATCCTGCCTTCTCGGCCAACAACAGATGACTAGACATGATAAGATATTAGACGCTGCAAATGTGGAAAGATAAACCTTTGAAGATTTGTTCAGGATTGGAAGGATTTGTGTTTTAGTGAGATAGAACAACACAGTCCCCAATGGCACATGCACATTTTGGACATGAAAAAGAAGCAAGAACTTGTAACTTACGTAACCATAACGCTCAAGCCTTGTTTTCAAATGCAATTGGTTGCATCCTTTGATGATGAAGGACAAAGAATAACCACATCATGATGTATATTTGTACATAATAAAAAAAACGCTTTCACATCTTAGAAGTTCAAACCAGGGAGTGTTTTGGAATTATGTCATGTGCAGCAATTCGACTAAGCAGGTCTGATCATTGTAGACCCGGCTAATGGAGTTCTAAAATCTATCAGATGGTAAATCAGTGATTAGACCTGAGCCACATCCCTCAGGTGCATCAGCAGCATTTTCAGCGCTTTGGTCCATACTCACAGCAGTGTGAGCAGCGCTGGGCTTCTAATGCCAGCGCCCACTCTCAAATATTGACCTGGCAGGTTGGAAAATAGAGTAATCACTGATGTGGACGTAAACGCTTTCCCTGCCCACCGTAACATCTAATTGATACAGCAGCAGGGAACAATGACCAAATTCCCACCGCATCCTTGCTGCGTTTCCCCTCAGGGACGATTTTGATGGTGAGACAGGTTGAAAGGATGGTGCTGTTTATTGACGGATGGAAAACAAAACAAAAAGAACGCCCTTTATTTGACATGTAGGTCGGGAGGAGGTCAGGACCGGTAGAGGTTTGGAGGTCGCACATTTTGTTGTGGCAAGGATGCTGATCTGCGTCATAGAAACCAGAAACTAATTATGTGCTTCCCCAGAGTGCCCTTCGACGCTGCAGTCAGTTGACGAGGCCTCGGTGTGTAAACCGATGATGAGCTAGGTTATTTATGGTCGCACCCTGCCAGTGTTATTTTACTTTGAGAACTTCCTCTCGAGCAGCCGTTTGTTTGACGCGCCTCCAGAGGCTTGCGTATATGATCTCATATTTAAAGGGACGCTGTGTGAACGCGTCAGTCTGACTGTGACTTCAGCGTGTGATTGGTTCACTGGCTGCTGCTTAACGCTCCTCATTATTACCGAGTACCGAGTTCCTCCCTTGAAGTCGCCCTCTCTTCATTTTGAGAAATCAATGGGGAAATGCTTGTTAATCTTGGATTGAAATTTTACTTCTGAAAGCACTTAAATGTTCAGAGACTTGCAACACGTGCAGTGGATCATGGCAGCAACAATGAGGGCAAGTTTTATTATTGAGGTAATTTGATTACATGCTGGTTAATCCTTTCAGACTTGAGTGCAAGCTGTAAGAATTGGATTAAACTCTTAAAGTATGATTTCTGAGATTGCTTAGATGTAATAGATAAAGGAGGTGCATCCCGATTTCTGAGGATGAGGATGGATTCAGTTATTTTTCAGTTCTTTTCTGTGAGAACTCCTTTTGTCATTGTTTGCACTTGTTCTTCCAGCGGCAGCGTCTCTCAATCCACACCAGGGCTCCACGATAAATCTTATCACCACAAGAGCACCTGAGATAACTTACTGTAGAAAGTGTCCAATTCATGATCAATGCAGAGAAATACCAGAATTTACCAAAGTTACTTTGTCAATGATTTGATCTGTCAAATTCACCCTTGGATACATGAGCTGTGCAGAATTTGCCCTAAGTGAATCATTAAGGCAATAACTTGCCCTAGGGAGTGGATGTTTCTCACCATCGTGTTCAGTTGTCCTTATTTGAATTTAAACTGTTTTGAAAGAAAAAATAACATTTTCATGTTAGATTTAAAATTTCTATTATTATACCAAGTAATTGTAAGTTATTTATAATAATTCAGTATTGGTGTTTAAAGTGGTTTAAATGACTCTTTTGGATTTGTGATTGTGTTCTTTTTTTAGTCTGCGTATCGCCAATGTTTCTCATATCGTGCTGCCGTAATCCAGTTTCATCTCAGCTATCGTGTGTACGGCCATCCCCACATCCTGACAAGACGTGAAACCGTCTAAAAACAAACAGACTTTCAAGTACAACCTAGGCAGCCTGCCAGCGATTCTGTTTCTTAAACAGTTTGTCTATGTTTGTGTTCCCACCCAGCTGCGGGTCGACCCCATCCCGATATGCAGTTTCTGTCTCGGAACGAAAGAGTCAAATCGGGACAAGCAGCCAGAGGAGCTGCTGTCCTGTGCCGACTGTGGAAGCAGCGGTGAGTTCAAGTCCTAACATACAGACATCTGGATGACACTGTTTGACAAGCATCAACACGACGCCACTTTGTGTTTTAATTTGTCAAATACATGACTACACTGACTCTTTACGACTACTTTTCAAGCTATCAAATACAAGCAGATGGAAATCTGTGTTTGACCTAATCACATGGGTGCATAACGCCTGTAAATCCACTCTCTCCATTAATCAGTTTGCCTCATTGATTCGCAACATTGCCTGCAATCATCAAATACAAGGGGCTATATTAAGGCTGTCTCGGTTATAAAAGCCTGTCGACAAATTTCAAGCGTCTCACAGGAAGCGGCGTATCATCGCACCACTTAATACCGGTGTCAGCATGTCGTTCTACTGCCGCAGGTTTTTCACCTCCCTTTCCGGCAGTTACTGGAAAACCAATGTTCAAATTGCATGCGAGCCTCACTGGGCGGACGCAGCCATCATGATCACAAATGGTCAAATTCTTTTGTTCATCCAGTTCAGATTATAGACGACGTGAGGCACAGCGGACTGAAGATCAACCCTTTTCCCTCCAGAGCGGTGACATTTCCCTCACTGTTCTTTTTGCTCCCACACCAACCTGCTAACTCCCCATAAAATTACCGCCCGCCAAGGAGTCATTTAAGTTTGAACAATTATTGCGAACGCCTTAAGGAATTGTTCTCCTGGTGACATTTTTACAGCTCAAATTTGACTAACTACCATGGAGGTGGTTTTCATTAACAGCTCTTAGTGTACACAAATTGTCCTCTCACTGTAAAACAGCTGTTTTACAACCAGGAGCGGGAGCGGGGTGTGGGAGAAGGCGAGCTTTTACATGACGTTCATGGATCGGCCTCCATTACAATGAGTGCTGCTACCGTTTCTGCCTCATTAAGATCAAATTATCTGTAATTAGCGGCTCAGATGTTTGATCATACTGTTTTTAGACACAGCTTATGGCACAGGAGGAAGAAAAAAAAAGGGTTGAAGACATTCAGGCCCTGCTTTGCTCTCCATGATGTAACGTGTTAGTATTTAACCTCATTGTGTGATGGAAAGCTCCGCCTTCAGCTGGCTGATACCGTCAACACTAATGTTTTTTCAACTTGCCTCCTGAAGGTCATCCATCGTGTCTGAAGTTCTCCCCCGAATTAACCTCAAATGTGAAGAGATTGCGTTGGCAGTGTATCGAGTGCAAAACCTGCAGCTCTTGTCGAATACAGGGGAAAAACGCTGTGAGTATGATGTTCACAAACGTCTGAACACACACCACGTTCACTGGCTTGGAGCTAGATACCATTTTTGTGCATCCCTGATGATTTGTCGGTTCTCCCTCAGATTTACACAACCCTCCTGCGCACAATGGGGCTTATTTCTCTGAAAATGTGTGGTGGTGATTGGGGGGGGGGGGCTACATGTATGCCACAGGGATCCTTTACACCTGCCTGCTGTTCCCTTTCAGGATGAGATGTTATTCTGCGACTCATGTGATCGGGGTTTCCACATGGAATGCTGCGACCCACCGCTTTCAAGGATGCCAAAAGGTGAGCCGACACTCTGTCTCTCTGTTTCCTCTCTCTGCTGTCAATTCCAAGCCTTTTCTTCACAGATGGCCGTTTGGGGGCTGTCAGTCAGCGCGCAGCGAGCCAGTGGTGGCTTATTTAGAGCTCTGTACGCATATCAAATTGTCCCAGCATCCCTAGGGAGATGCGCTATCTCTGGATGACAGTACTGACCCTACAGCGGGGCTTGTAATGATGGCGCACGTAGCGTAGCAGGACATTTGGCAGGCTATTCATACAAGTCACATAGCTTTGCTCAGCAAGCTGACACGAAGTCTATTTCACTGGACAGAGAATTGACTCAATGTTTTTCTTATGGATTTCCGCTTTGTGCTGAGTAATTGATTGTCATTGTGAGCCGGTGGGATTCGGGCCAGCTCTGGGTATTGAAGGAAATGCTTTTGATGACTGTACTGTATGTCCTGTACGGTATGTACTGCATTCTCTGCGCTTGGACACCATCCAGGAACCTGGATCTGCCAGGTCTGTCAGGCCGAGGAGAACGAGAAGAAACTGCTGCACAAGAAAGCCGATCAGATCAAACGTCGATATGCAAAGCCGATCGGAAGGCCCAGAAATAAGCTCAAGCAAAGAATGTAAGTGTGCAGTAATCTGAATATTAGCATTGAAGGGATATTCCTACCAGAACATTGTTCTCACCCACTTAATTGCTGCTGTGGGAACACAGCAGCATTACTGACAACTCCAGTGGGGGCAAGAAACGTGATTTTGCAATAAAGTGCCCGGTTGAGAAAATGGGTGTTTACATGAACAATTTGGGCTGATGATTCCGCCATCAGTGTTTACAACTCCCACCTCCCTAGTTCAACTGTGACCTATTTGCTGCAGTTAAAATTGACACGTCACATCCTTAGTGACTGATTTGTTGTGTCCATTGTTAATTCAGCAGTGAGCAGGTCCAGATTGTAATCAACCGGATGCATACCGGAACAACGTGTGCAGAGAAACGACTGTGATTATGAGCGAGTTTTGGGGGTGTCGCCCTGAGGTCTGATGCTCCAGATTTACCTGTGTTTTCCTCCGCAGGTCGGTAACCAGTGGTGATGGTTCCATGGTAGCACTTGGAGGAAGGGGGTCACCTGGTAGGGGTCAAAAGATTACCGTCTGTACCACAACTTCATCTGGTCATGCTGCATCTGTGAAGGACGCCAGAGAAAGATTGGCTGTTGCAGACCCCTGTTGTGCGGTCGACGCCACCCAATTCACCACCTCCACCCCCACCACCACTCCCCCCCTCACGCCCACCTCCACCCCAGCTACACTCACCGTTAACAAGAAAACCAAAGGGCTTATCGACGGGCTTTCCAAATTCTTTACCCCGTCCCCCGTGGGCCGTCGCTCGCGAGCTGTAGCCGTAGAGTCAGCCGCCAAACACTTAAGCTCTCGGGACAAGGGTCCGCCCAAACTGTCCAAGCCACCAGAGCCATTTGTCTTTGCTGCTCACGCCTCTCGAAAGATAACTCCCTTGTCCTCTGCACTTCCTCCCGCTCCCACGTTGCCGGGATTTAGCCCACCCTCGCAGGTGTCCAGCAGCTCCACTTCCGCTAACTCCCCACAGAGCTCTTCCAGCCAGTCTAGTGTTCCTTCCCTGAGTAGTCTCTGCACTAGCAGCCAGCTTAAGGGACTATTTGACGGACTCTCACACATTTATACTACTCAGGGACAGTCGCGGAAAAAGAGACTACCTTCCTACGCGCCGCCTAAGCGCATGCACCAAAAGCAGGATTCAGCCCATACGTCCAAAATGGGTCCCCAGCGTCTTGGAAAGAACGAGTTGAATAAAAATAGGTTAAACTCCACATCCGTTGGGCCGGGCCGACCCAGAGGACACCCTTTTAAGCTGGTCAGTCATTTCAAACGTAACCCCTTCCTTAAAAAGCACAGGACACTAGGCAGGCTGAGGTATAAAGTGAGCCCCCAGAAGGGAGCCCCCTCCCCAGGAAAGGGAGACTTGACAGACGGAAGAATTAAGCCTGACAATATTCATGGTAAGCAAGGCTCGAAACGCCAGCCAAGATCTGCGTCTGCACACCTTTTTAACTTCTTGTTTCATTTTTTTGTTTTTTTTAAGCTTGACACTGGCAGTTTTTTGTTTTTGTTTTTTTTTCCAAACTAGAGCTAATCTTTTCTTTGAGAAGACACCCTGAACATTCTAACAAACTAATCCTCTGCCTACTTTGAATTCTTTTCGTTTCTTAACCCCGTTGCATTGCGTTTTTTTGACCTGGCTGCGGAGTTGTACGTGGCTTCCATCCTCTCGCCCGTTGGCTTTTGTCATAGTGCATGGCCCACTAACCCCCTCATGTTGCTCCTCGCTCTGTCCTTGACCCTCTGCCGTAGTGCATACGCTGTGATCACGACCTAGTAGAAGCCGCAGTCACATCAGTGCTCTTCCTCATCACATCCTGGCTCTTGAAATCACTGTCTCCACTCAGCCTCACTTCCAGCAGTCATTAGACACATGCAACCCACTGATTCACCCACCCGAGCTGACTCAGAGCTGACATGATGATTATAGCCGGTGCACTAACCCTTGAATTTCACTGTCTTCAGGAGTGAAGGAAAATGGATAGAAGTTTTCCTGCAGCAAACACTACCTAGCCAGGAGCACATTTTCATAAATATGTTAATGACACATCACTTCCACTTGTAATGGCTTTTTGTTTTGGTGGTTAAGTCATGGTGTTGATGTCTTTCATGAAATTACTGCCTGCTTTCCAACATCAGTTGCTTTTCATGTCAACACCCGCTCCCCTCACTGCATCTGCTTCTTAATTCATGGGAAACTGTCTTGGTGGATGACTAAGTACATGAAAGCGGTTACGCAATTAGAGTGATTTAGTTTCACTTCATTACATTAGGGATTTTCATATAAACATGCAAAGACGATACATTATGAAATTCCTCAGAGACACACAGCCTCAAACAGGCTCAGCAGCACTGCTGACAGTATAAGAGCATTTGCATAGAATGTAGACTGTTATTCATCCACAGCTGCTTCAAACAGGCTGGTGTTCATTTGCAGCCTGATGTGTTCATGTGTTATTGTGCCTGGAACAGGCCACAGCGTGGAGCTGCGATTGAAGCAGGAGCCCCAAACCGACTTTGCAGCGATGTCCAGAGACCACGTCACAGAGGAGGACATTGAGACGTTCACACACGTCCAGGAACTCGCCACACAGGTGATGCACAGCGTCTTCAAAACGGATGCAAAGTCGAGGCTCGAGCAGCGGTTTGGACCGCGGTCATACCTTGTTTGCGGTTCCCTTGCAATGACCGCAGCCTGTTTGGTCGACTGATGTATGCACCAAATGTCTTTCAAACACAAACACTATAGAGTTTCAATAACAGAGGTGTAGCAGTAGAGGTATAATAGTGAAGGTACTCTACCCTTTGAAAAGGGCATTAGAATAAACATTATATGACAGTTCTCTGAATATTGAATGAAGTAAATCACTGCTCATTTGCCTTTGTTTGTTTTCTCAGAGAACTGGATCTCTGATGAACCTAGACTCCATCCGTTGCCCTGCTGTGATTGAATTTGGAAAGTATGAAATACAAACCTGGTATTCCTCACCTTACCCACCTGAATATTCAAGGTATTGTTGATATCACACAACAAATGACGTCCTTCTCCTCATTAAAAGAGATTGGTTTCATGTGAGTGTCCTTTAAAAAACCTCTCCTGCCCGAGTACAAACCGCGGCCCTCCCTTTTGTCTTCTGCAGATTACAAAAGCTTTATCTGTGCGAGTTCTGTCTGAAGTACATGAGAAGCAAAAACATTCTCCAGAGACACACAAAGAAGTGTGGCTGGTTCCACCCGCCAGCCAATGAAATTTACAGAAAGGACGACCTTTCCGTCTTTGAGGTCAGCTTTCCTTTACAGCAATAAAGCAATAACTGTATGCTGCATGAGATTCCGCTCAATGGATTCTGGGGGGAGGAGGAAAATGGGACCTTTTGAAAACTGTCCTCTTGCTCTGTTTATTTCCGCGTTTAGGTTGATGGAAATGTCAGCAAACTCTTCTGCCAAAACCTCTGCCTGTTAGCCAAGCTTTTCCTGGATCACAAGACCTTATATTACGACGTGGAGCCTTTCCTCTTCTACATACTTACAAAGAACGATAAGAAAGGCTGTCATCTTGTGGGCTATTTCTCCAAGGTAAGAATTACAGTGTCATATTTGGGAAACAGGACCGCTGCAAGTCAAATTTCACTGGTTAGACTGCTGCTCATTTGTCCGTTTTCCTGACACAAATGAAATGTAGAGTAGCATTGAATGATGATGACTCACATAGCACATTAGTCAAGCCAAAATGTGCTTATTCTACATTCACGTGTACTTATTGGCCTTTCAGATTTGTCAGACCGTTTGTCAGCTCAGGAGTGCAGAGAGACCTCAGGCTCTGTGAAATCGGCCACGATTGTCTGATATTGTATCGACTAAACAATAAACCCTCATCAGCAAATAAACCACTGACGGAAGGCGTCCGGGCCGGAACCCGCGCACAGAGCGATACTTTTTATTGAAATCTTTTCACTTAGTGCGCAACGTGCGTGTGCACGTGCACATCCTCCGACAAGGACAATGGCAGGTGCGGTAAATTGCCCGCTTCAGCAGAGCTCTGACATACTTGATCTGTTTCTCCTTCCCTCAGGAAAAGCTTTGCCAGCAGAAGTACAATGTCTCCTGCATAATGATCATGCCTCAGTACCAAAGGCAAGGATTTGGAAGGTTCCTTATCGATTTCAGTAAGTTCCTTAATGCTTTTTTCTCCCTTTTTTTTCTTTCTTTTGACCACTGAATTGAGTTTATTTCTTGGTCTTCACAAACAATGAGTGAATCTGTAGCTCGTTTCAAGGTGCTCTTATTTGGCTAAGGCTTTGAAGGGGCCGAATCAAGAGCATTCACGGTCAGCGCTTCAGCAAACACGGGGGATTAGGAGTAAGACACCTTACATTCTGTCTTTATACATTATTTGATGGTGGACTGTACTTCACCAAAGCGTCGCCTGAAGAGCTTTTTCTGGAGGAGAAACACAAACTGAGACTGAGCTGCAGTGTAGTTGCTGCTTTATGTTTGAGTCCAATAAATACATCACACATAGTGTTTAAAGCCCTGCAGCACACGTACAAAAACAGGCAGTAGCAGGCAGTTTGTTAGGAACCACATCATTTCTTTTTTTTGGATACATATATTTAGTAGATTCTTCTCCACATTTTCGTGTGATGAAGAGACGGGAATGGAGAAACAGTGGGGAGGGCCGGGCGGTAATAGAGCATTTGATTTCCTGTTCACTTTGGGAGCCATTGAGACAGAGATGCGAGAGGATCTGTGATATTGAGAGTGCGCTGATAACAAAGACAGGGATTAAGGGAGATTGAACACAGCTGAGTTCTGAGCTCTTTGAAGACTTTATTGGAAAATGTAGCTTTGCAGCTGCAAGTTGTTTAGATTAACAGATTTTCTGTTATATTGGATTGTATTAGAAGAACACTTTGTCTCAGGTAGCAGTGGGCGCCCGCACCGACGACGTTCCCTTTCAAATTTAATTCAAAGACCTCTGAGCGGCTCTTTTTGGGTGTTTTAAATATAATGTGACACACTTTTGAAACAGGTCTAATCGTCATTTCCAAGTGTTTTTATTTTATCACTGGCTCCTCTGTGATCCTCAGTGATGATTACTGCAGTATTATGTGTTGGCTGTGATTAAATGTACTTGTTTGTTTCTCTGTAGTGAGTACACATTAAAAGGCATTCATTAATTCCATGCTGCTCGTAATGGATGACCCTTGACAGGGCAGCTATAAAACTAATTACACAGATACATGTTCGATTATTTTACTTTTTTTTTTTTTTTCCTGCTCGTTATCTCTCGTAAGTGCCGTCTCTCAAGAGCAATGGTGCCCTGCTGCTTTTCTGTTTGGCTTTGTTCCCTCTTTACACGCCCTTTGTCGCCCTTGCTAGCACTGATCATAGCCTCATACAGAGCTCGAACGAGAGGAAAAACTGATTACCTCGCTACTTTTTACAACTATCTGAAGGTGAAATGGTAACCAAGGTTCTGCATCACCACCTCCTTATATGAACGTGTGTGTGTGTGTGTGTGTTTGTGGGGGGGGGGGGGGGTAGAAATGCAGTCTGGAAATAACCCGGCAGCTCCCTCTGGCTTGACTTAAGCATTTTGTTTTTGTTTGAATCGTGTCTTTTTAGGTTACCTTCTCACCAGGCAAGAAGGACAAGCCGGCTCCCCAGAGAAGCCGCTGTCAGATCTGGGTCGCTTATCCTACCTGGCATATTGGAAAAGTGTCATACTGGAGTACCTTTATAAGCACCCAGATAAACACATCAGTGTTAAAGGAATAAGCAGGGCCACTGGGATGTGTCCGCACGACATCGCCGCTACTCTCCAGCAGCTCGGCATGATTGACAGACAGGATGGCAGGTCAGTCTCGGAGCTGCCGTCTCCTCCAGCCTGCACCGCTGCTGCCGCTGTGTGTTGTCTGACTTATCCAGGCCAGAGGGTATTTTTAACAGTGTATCCATTAATGCTGCTGAATATTGACAGAAGTAAGTCAGGTTGAGCACCCCCAAGGACATGAGCACCGTTTGTCCCAAACAGCTCCTCTTCCTGCTCGTATTCCCCCCCCCTGTTCCCCAAAGCCAGCCCGGCACTCCGTTCTGGCCATTAATTAATGGGGTGTTCTGTCTGTTAACGCAGGATTGTGTTGATCCGAAGAGAGCGATTGATTCAGAGGCACATAGAGCGGCTGAGGCTGCATCCACGGAGGAACGAGGTGGACCCCGACGCCCTGCGCTGGACGCGCTCCTCGGCGCTCAACGCCGTCCTGTCAGAGGAGGAGAGGGAGGCAGAGATGGACGTAAGTCCCTCAGAGACGCTGAATGTTTGCTCGATTAGCCGAAGAGTTGAAAACGAGGACGACAACAGGCAAAGCATTCCCACCGTCAGCAGGCATGGAATGTTGTGTAAAACGGCTCTAAATGTATTTACCATGTACTTGGTGTGACTGGACCTTTCACTGCTTTCATTATCTGGAGGAACCTGCAGTACTTCGTCTGTCACGACGTTAATTCCCCATCTCTTGTTTTCCCATTAGCGTCACTGCTCAGACGCTGGGAGTCGCGCTTGCGTCTTTTTTTTTTTTTTTTTTTTTTCCCCCTCCCAGAGGTAATGCGTCTTGTCTGTATCATCGCCAGGCCGAGCGGCTGAAGGAGCAGGCCAGTTGCTGGGAGAAAGAGGAGCGGGAGAGTTACATGATGACTCACGGCAGCAGGCAGCCTCTCACCAAGGTCCACTGCAAGGTCCCCTACAGAACCTACGAGCGCCGTCCTCCGCCGTCCTGGACCCGCCGCATGCAGCAGTCAGTCGACTTAAGTGACGACGAAGCTGACGACGACGACGACGACGACGACTCTGACGGCTCCGACAGCTCACCGCCCATCCTGACTAAAGCCCATGCGATGCTCGCGGCCAAGAGAAAGGTGACTATTATTGTCTGTGGGTGTGAACCGTGCTGCTCCTGCGTCACTATAAGTCAGCTGTTCTCCCTGGTGGGAGTATCGCATTGATCATGCAGAGTTTCATTCCAGGACAAAGAGTAATTAAATGTATATCATTAGATATTTTCCTTCATTAGGCGCTGCGTTGTGTACTCGGGCGCGATGGAAAGGTCTGTTAAATATTCATGAATTCAGCGGAGGGTTCAGTGGCTTCCTCTTGTCATCTGGAGCCTCAGCGTGTGCCTGCAGCTGTAGATAATAGATTGTGTTTTCACTGCTAGTGTCGCGACTGTGCAGCCTAAACCTTGTAGTATTGTCAGTGGTCATGGTTAATTTACTGCCCTCCTCTGTGCTGCTCACATCTGTTCTGTCTATATGGCACTGCCCTCTTGTGCTGGAGATAATATTACAGCGGTGAGACGTTCTCAATGAAAAGTGTATAGAATCCCGAACAGCAGTTCATGTAGTGCATTAGTCATAGTATTGATTTCACATTCTTCTTGTGAAGGATTTCGGAGCGGGGAGCAGTGGTGTCGTAGGCCGCCGCTGGGAAACAACTGGAGAATGTAAAATGTAGACTGTGGTTTGTGCCTGTCTCATTTGTGGTTTTCCGCACCAGGCTGCATTGCTCAAACATTTAGTCTCGATGTGGTTTGAACATTTTGCATTTAGCACGAATGTCTGAATGAATTGCTGCTCTATCCTAATGGAGGTCACCCAACTAGTGCCCCAGTTTCCATTCTGCATAAAACAGCTCTCCTCTTAATGGAGGTTTCATTCCACAATCGGTGGCTCTCCTTTTATTTTGTGTGCAGAGAACCATTGTGCTGAAGAAGAGAGGGCGTAAGAGGAAGAGAATAAACAGCAGCGTGACAACGGAAACCATCTCCGAGACGACGGAGGTGTTGAACGAGCCGTTCGAGAACTCCGACGATGAGTGTCCGATGCCCCAGTTGGAGCGCACCTGCCGAGTGGGCGAGATGGATGAAGAGGAGGAGGAGGAGGAGGAGGAGGACCGGGAGAACAAGATGCAGATCACACCGGTGAAACGCCGCCGAGGTCGGCCGAGGCTCAAGAAAAACATACAGGAAGACAACCTGGACCTCTGGAATGAAGGTGAGGGGGTCCTCAAACCATCACAAGGCTCAAGTTTGTACGGCTGGAACACGTCACAGGAGTTCACAGCAGATCTGTCAAACGTGACTTCAGAGTATTTCAGAGTGTTTGGTCCATGTCGGTGCCCAGTGTGTTTCCAGACCATGATGTGCATGACCTAGTGCGCATGCGCCTGCTTTTTTCCCTGCTGAATTTGTCCCACGGATACGTGAACAAAAGTATCACTATTCACACAATGTGAAAATAAAACAATCATCACAATTGAGAACAAAACACACAAATATGTCACAGGGCAGACTGAAATACAGGTTTAGATTTTTTACACGAATGTAGAGTTTTTATTTTTTTTTTCCTTGCAACGTTTAATTTGGTTAAATTTGATTAACATCCAAAAGTGTGTTTGTCATTTGAACATTTTTATTTATGGATTTGGGACAAGTACTATATTTGACATTTATTCATTTATTTTGGTGGGGTGGGGGTGACTGACAAGTCACACATGATCTGATGAAGTGAGGTGGTGAGGATCTCACACTGTTTTTTCTTTGACTGTTAACGTAACTGAAATGAGAATTTAAAGTTCTTCTGTTCGCGTTGAGAAGTGGATCTCCGATCAAAACCAGATCGAGTTAGCAGAGAAGCAGTACCCATTCCAGAACAGAAGGTGGCGGTAATGCACCAATAAGCAGGATGCCAACTGACGTTAAACAAAATGAAACAAACATTTTGACCGAGGAACAGGGAGAAGCAATGCTGGTTGTCTTCAGGCTGTTTTTTGTTGGAAAAACACGCAAAAAAAAGGTTGTTGGAAAAAACTTCATGGAGACAACAGGAATGGGGGCTGTATCCGTTAAAGTGTGAGGTCCGGTACTCCTGAGCGTATGGAACACACCTCACACCACAGGAAAATCAGACAGGAAGTCGTTTGGGAACGTCAGCCAATCGGGCCTCTGCTGGCGTTGATGGGAAGGGGGAGGTGGGTGTAACGTGTCGGCTGTGTCACTAACGGTCTAACGGTGTGTCACCTCCAGGAGCTGACGTCCTCTCCAAGAGACCGAGCAGACCTCGCCCAATGAAGCGGAAGAAAGGCTGGCCCAAAGGAGTGAAACGGGGCCCTCCGAAATGGAGGTTGAAGAACGAGCGGAAAATGGGATTCAAGCTCAACCTGTACACGCCTCCGGAAACGCCCATGGAGGCGGAGCAGCATCGCATTCAGATGGAGGAGGCCCAGGGGGAGGCAGATCACAACCCAGGCCGGGGGCTAGAGGGCGGCAGACATTCAGCCAGCCTCGATCCGACACGACAGAGGCTCCCCTCTGAACCGCCGAGTCCGGCCGACCGTCGCTCGGAGAAGTCAAGCTCCCCTGGGGGGGTCACCTTCGGCCTCTCCAGACGCCACCTTCTCCAGGCACCAGGACAGAGGTGATTACCTGGAACCACGGGAGGAGGACCTGCAAGACAGCGAGGAGGACTCGCCAGCCAAAGATGTGGAGCACAGACCAGAGGGGGCTGTATCACTGGGTAATGACAACGAGGAGGAGGAAGAGGAGGAAGAGGAGGAGGAGGAGGAGCAGCGGAGAACTCAGTTGGAGGACCAGGATGCAGATGACGAGGATGACAGTCACAGCAAGACCGCCGAGCCTGAGAGTGGCAAGTTGGCGTTGGAGCCAACGGGAAAAGAAGCACCCGTCAGCACCTCGTCTTTTTTAGACCCAAAAGACCACAGTGACTCAGCAGTGAGTCAGCAGCTTTCTACAGAGCAGCGTAGTGGAGAAGAGGCGGCGCAGGCGGCTGCAGAAAGCGTTCAGGAAGCAGTGACTGAAGCAAAAGTAGCAACGCCGGCCCCCGCGGCGGACGCCGTCTCTTCGGGAGCCGCCGTGGACTCCGATAACCCCGCCGACTCCGAGTCGGAGGAGGAGAGCGCCCCCCCTCCGCCCGCGGAGAGGCCGCCGCTCAGCCCCGCGCCGACGGAGGAGCCGCCCGTGTGCGCCGAGATCGACTCGGAGACGGCCCAGGCGGTGCAGTCGCTGACGCAGGAGAGCGAGCGGGAGAGCGTTTTCCAGGACTGTGTGGAGAGTCAGGACGCCTGCAGGAGCCTGCAGACCTACGCCCGCGTGGCCCAGAGCCCCCAGCTCACCCCGATGGACGACTGCCCCCAGTCGGACCACAGCAGCCCGCTCTCCTCCGCCCAGTCCCATCCCAGCCAGTCGGTGCGCTCGGTGAGCAGCCCGGCCGTGTCCATCCTGGAGAGCGGCTACACCCAGATCAGCCCCGACCACAGCGCCATCTCGGTGCCCTCGCTCCACAACATGGAGACCAGCCCCATGATGGACGTGCCCTCCGTGTCGGATCATTCTCAGCAGGTGGTGGACAGCGGCTTCAGCGACCTGGGCAGCATCGAGAGCACCACGGAGAACTACGAGAACCCCAGCAGCTACGACTCCACCATGGGAGGCAGCATCTGCGGGGCGGGCCCCTCCCAGAACAGCTGCTCCTACGGCAGCATCCCCCCGAGCGGCCTCGCCCAGAGCAGCTGTGCCGTGAGCCAGCAAATGGCCGCCGTCAACCCCGGCAGCTGCGGCATGATTCAGCAGAACAGCCTGAGCTCGCCGCCGCACTGCAACGTCAAGTCCCCGCAGGGCTGCGTGGTGGTGGAGCGACCCCCCAGCAACAGCCAGCACAGCCACAGCCAGCGCAGCCAGCACAGTCAGCACCCCCCCCACAGCCGGCACGGCCCGCACAATCAGCACAGCCAACACAATCAGCACGGGCCACACAATCAGCTCAGCCAGCACAGTCAACACAATCCCCACCACCAGCATCATCACCACCACAATCACCAGCTGCAGCACAATCAGCTCAGCCAGCACAATCAGCACGCTCAGCACGCTCAGCAGAACCCCCACAGCCAGCACAGCCAGCAGGAGCCCCTGGCTCAGTGCGCCATCCCCACCAACTTCACCGCCACCATGCAGCTGGCCGACATCCCCGAATCGGGCAGCCCCAACTTCGCCCTCTACGAGCGCATCAACCACCAGGGGGAGTACGGCGGCGGCCACTACCCGCAGTCGTCGGGCCTCAGTCTGGCCAAGCTGCAGCAGTTCACCAACACGTTCATCGACCACCCGCACTCGCTGCCTTTCAACCACTCGGCCTCGCACCCCATCACGTCGTACGCCAACACGCCCCCGCTGTCGTCGCAGCACTCCGGCCTGGTGTCCCTGTCGCAGACGCCGCACAGAGTCCCCAACCCGCAGATGCAGGCCACCATGACCCCGCCCCCGAACCTCAGCTCCCCGCCGCCCATGATGCTCCAGCGCAACATGGGCATCCCGCCCGCGCAGCGGATCCAGTCCCAAATGGCCTCCAAGAGCCACATCTCCGCACGCTCCAAGTCCGCCCCGCTGTCGCACCACCACCAGCAGCAGATGTACGCCCGGCCGCCGCAGACGATGGCCATGCAGGCGCCGTCCCGGACGTTGGCCGCCATGCCGCGCGTGAATATGAGCATGAACATCATGCCAGCACCAGCCTACAACGTCAACTCCATGAACATGCCCTCCCTCAACGCCATGAACGGCTACGGCATGAGCCAGCCCATGATGAACAGCGGTTACCACGGCAACCATGCCTACATGAACCAGTCCCCCCAGTACTCTATGCAGATGGGCATGATGGGAACACAGCCATACCCCCAGCAGCCCATGCAGGCTCCACCACATGGCAATATGGTGTACACTCCAGCTGGTCCCCATGGTTACATGAACACGGGCATGTCCAAGCAGTCCCTGAAGGGGCCGTTCATCCGGCGGTAACTGAAGCTGCTTCTGCTCGTGTGCGTTTTGCTGTTCAAAGATGCACTGATCTGGCCTTGTTTTTCATTTTTGGGGTGTCTTTTTCTTCTTCTTCTTCTTCTTTTTTCTTTTTTTTTTTTCTCTTTTATTGTTTTATTACTTAAAAACCAGCAGCAGCACTTGGAAAGAATGCAAAAATTTTCATTGACGTGTAAACTTTGAAGCTAATGTTTAAAAAAAAAAAAAAAAAAAAGCAAACAACAACAACAAAAAAAACCCAAGTATTTTTGTTCCTCCAGATGGGAAGCCTTACATCATTCTGATGAAAATCTATTTAATTAGTGTTAGTGTCTCTGATGTGTCTTGGCAGCAGGCAGGTTCGGAGCAGAGGTGGAGATTTCATCAGTGCTCTTGCAGTCTTGTAGCAGCCTCAAATGAAGCCATTTAATGTGCCTGCTACAAGTGGAGTTAGTGGCTTTGGAACCTGTTCAGTGTACCTGTCTAACAGTGCTGACGATTAGTTTGTACTATACTCATGCCTTTGTATATTTAAATTATTGTACGTATTTTGTAAAGTGACAACTAGCATGCTTCAGTCTCTGTTAGTGACAGTGCATTGAGTAGTACTGTACAAGTGTTGTGCTTAATAGCAAGCCATTTTAAAGATATCTGGCCTTTATTAGGTTTCCCCGCACGGGGAGAAAGATGAAACTATATTTTGTTAATTCTAATGATGTAAAAGGAAAATGTAAACTTAGTCCTGTTTTGCGTTGGGTTTGAGAGGTTTTATTGCTATGTATGTATAATTCTGAAGTCTTTTGTAACAGATCTCCTTGAGGCAGCTTTCTGTTGAATAAAGCAGACTGATTTCTGTCAAAATAACAAAGCATATCTCAGTGTTTGTACCCTGAACAAATTCTAAAACATCTCAGAATGTGGCAGAATTTAAACGTAAATGATTATACGGATGAATAACGATACAGACAAATATAAATTTAGTCCAAAGTTGATATTTTACATAATGCCTTTAAAGCTACATTTTCATTCCATCTGTAGATTTGTTTTCTATCTTTATAAAATGGTGGATTTATATTTTACCGAAGTGTAGAAGGATAGAGCCTGTGAATAGACCAAACTAAGCTAATGAATTGCATGTCATTCGCAACTTGTACTTGTGTTTTTGTTTATTGCTCTTTTGTAGCCTTTGTACCTGTACAGAGTTGCTGGTGAGGAAAAGGGGGAAATACCTGGCTATGTGCACACCAATCAGACAGAACGCCATTCTTGTATTTATGACTCTTCTCCTTTTGTCAGTCACTTCAAAATGTTGTACATTTTAGCATAAGAATAAATTATGATTGACCATGTACACGCTTGTTCTCCTTTAATTGAGGACGTTCGTCAACAGAATGAGAAGAACTTTGGGTTTTAAGAACTTGCTCCAACAGATCGGACGCTTCAACAGGTCTCCAGAAAATCCTGCTGACTCGTCTCAAAGGACTTGAACCTGCTGACCTGAAAATGACCTGAAACGTGCGTTTATCTTGGAATGATGCCGATTTGATGGTTTGATTGACATTTGTCACAAACGACTCGACGTGACTTTGACCCGTTTTCTGACTGGATTTGAAAACACGACTGGGCACTGCAAAAACGTGCAAAAATCTTGCCATAAACCTCTTATTTCTAGTGAAAGTGTCTCATCTCCAGCCAGTAACTTGTTTTTAGACATTGTCACTCACTTGAAATCAGCAGAAAAATCTGCTTGATTGATTGATTGAGATTGAAATTAAAAATTAAAATGACGATTGTCTAAAAAGTTACTTTTTCTTATTTTAAGTATCTAATAATGTATCTAGTAATGTTTGAATTTCTGCAGCTCACGCTCGCTCCACTCCGAGTTGAATTAAAACCTCCATCTCGACTCGGACTTGTCTGCGGTCGGACAGACTTCAGACTTGCTCTGCTCTTGTGTCCCTCTCCGTCTCTCCAGGAGGTCCATGTCCAAGCGTCTCAGCTGTTTGAGGAAGCCCCAGTTGGGGATGATCCGCCGCCGTTTCTTCACGTGTTCGATGGCGTCCACCACTGTCATGTCCTCGCAGATCATCAGGTAGGCGAGGAAAAGCGTGGCGGAGCGACTCCGTCCCATCACACAGTGAACCAGCAGTTTGTCTGGAGACACACGAGTCACGTCTTCACGTCACATATTCTGTCTGTATCCTGTCCCCAAGACAACGGCGGCCTTAACACACAAAGCGAAACGTTTGCCCTTTAAAGGGCGAGAAACCAGATTTGATTTGACACGTACACAAAAAAATAGAAAAATGATTCGTACCCAAAGAAAACATGTAAAAGTATTTGTACGTTATTTTATTTTGTGATCACTTCCATGTCTCACTCGTTTCATAAATGAATTTTTCTCTTAATTATGTTAAGTGTTTATTGTGGTGTAGTCCATATCTACTGCATGTGAACCTTTGTGAGTAGAGTTTTCTAGAAAAGTTGAAATTATAATGAACTAGATATGGAAACCTAATGGACTTTGATTTATAAGAAAAAAAAAAGTGAAGAAGGAGTTAGAATTTTAAGGGGATTTGACTTCCAACTTACTCTGAGGCTCGCTCAGTGTTTCCTCTATGAATTGGGCCGCAGCGTAAAAATACTGGCTGAGGTCAAAGGTCGGGACGTCTTCTGCCACCACGCCGTAATAGACCATGTCGTCGTAGTAACCAGCTCCGGTGTCCACGTTGTTCCACGTGCCCTCGGCCACGTTCAGGACGTGCGTGATCCCCAGCGTCTTCAGTTTGCATTTGTCCTTGGCCGTCTGCCTGTCAGACGTCGTCTCAGTCAAACCGACTCAACACTTGATCGACTTGATCACTTTACTCACTCGTCCCCGATGTAGACGTTAGGCCACACCTCGTCGACGGGAGTGTAACACACACTCCCGCGGTTGAGGATTTTGTCCAGCTCGTAGCCCCCAGGGGTGACATACTCCTCCACGGCGTCCTCCGCCTCCCTCCTAACATGTATCTTGGACTTGTGAGAAGCCATTTTTCTCGCCGCCGCTGCCTTTCACACTCGATTTAGTCGCTGAAGTGGAAGAGAAGAAACACGTCGTTCACCCTGTACGCTCCGTTTTGTCTGTTGGTTTGTTTTCATGCGTCTCCGGGACGACTCACCGTCAGATTGATCATTTCCCTGCTCGAGTCTTTTCCACTTTCTGCCAGCTTGTTGTGAAGCCGTCCTTCAAAGCAGAACGCGGCAGAGGTTGAATTCTGGCAGACTGGAGTCGGGGCACAGATTGTGTAAGTGCTCTGTGACGGCCATCAGATCCGGAGGATATTTTTAGGCCTGTGATGTGGCGGGTCCCTGACCTCAGCTGCCATCTTCCCTGCCTGTGGGGAAAACGTCCACGCAGCCGGTCCCTGCCATCTACCTCCAACACAACTTTAATCTCCGCCGCTGGCAGGCGGCTACGCTTATTCAAACTCTGCACTTTCCAAAGGGTATCCAAATTCGCCGGAGTGGAGGTGGTGGGGGGGGCACTCTGAGCCTCCCTCTGCAGTGTGAGCGGCGCCTTGAAATAACATCAGCCCCTTTTAGCCTCTCTGCATATCTTCAGAAACGCCGGGAGAAAGCGCGTAAGCGCTGCCTCACAACATCCGTTGAGGGTGTTCGTGGTGGAGCCTCGGGGGGGGGAACGTGTCAGGATGTCGGACAGATGAGGTTGGCACATGTCTTTGATTCCGTGTTAATATGATATGCATGGTCCATTCAGGGATCTAAACGCGAGGCCCCAAAGTGAGAGTGGGATGACGGCTGCGTCGGCGAACGGCTGCATGGAGCCGCCGACGTGTCAGACAGAGTTTTCACACCGTCAGACGCCTTCAGTTCCCCCTCATATCTTCATACTCTGCCATCATTCATTCTGACAGTGAAATCATTAAACCTATGATATCCAATTCCTTTTATTTTGACAGCGTCTCTCTCTCTCTCTCTCTCTCTCTCTCTCTGTCTCTCGCCCAGTGTGCTCTGGAGAGCATCTCTTATTAAGATGGCTTCAGCGTTTCATCTCTTTTCAAAGTCTGACCTGAATCTGTATACATGCTCAGAACCACGCTGGCATATTTTTGTCATCTTGTATCAAACCTCTTTAGACGTCACACTTTTAAATGTTTGACGCCGGATTTGCGGCAGTTAAAACACGGTATTTTCAGAAGTGTGAATAAATAAACGGAGCATTGTTTATTTATAGGCAAACAGTGTCTTTGTGTTCAAGTACAGCGAGGGGGAGTGTGTGTGTGTGTGTGTGGGGGGGGGGGGGGTCAGTTGTTTTAAAGGTGATTGTGCTACAACTGCGACACATTTTTAAGGACGGCGCCAGCGTTTCTGTGTGTTTTCAGCTCCCTTTCCTCACATCTTGGGCAGCTTTCGTGTTTCCAACTGCCGCCGCCGCCGCACGTGTCCCCCGTTTCCCATGCAGGACATCAACGCCGTCTTTGGTGACGTTACGATGAGTCGAGACCGAGTCAAATCACGAGTCGTCCAAGAACTGTTGAGGTCACGCACGTTTCCACAGACAAATTCAAATTGAAATTGACTAGTGGACACCGGCTGTTTCCTGAAGTCAAACATGTCTGCGATGGACTCCTCTTTCCCTTCTTGTCATCGGCGTCTTCTCCTGTGCAGAAATCCGACGTTGGGCAGAATGTTCCGGTGCCTGCCAACGGTCTGGACAGCCTCCATGACGCTGTGCCTCTCTTTGATCATGAGGAAGGCCAGGACGAGAGCAGCCGAGCGACTGATTCCTCGCGCGCAGTGGACCAGCACCTTACCTGGACAGGAGACGGCATCACGACACTGAACCCGTCAACACCGGAGAAACATGATCACTGAGGAGTTACACTAGGTTCCTCTACCAAAGAGAAAGGAGAAGAAGTTGGTCGGTTCCTTGAAAACAGCCATGCTGCTGTCATTACGGTCATCCCTTGTGATTAAATGGCGACGAGGATGTTATCCGGAAGCTCAGGTAGTAATTCTGGTTCTCCAAAGTATGCTAGCACAAAGGTGTCGTGTTAAAGAACCAAAGTGGTCCGTCGTTGAATCCGGTTTCCGTGCGGTTCAGTGTCGTGTACACACCCTGCGTAGTTTTACGTTCTCGTCTGTGGGAGTCGAAGCCGTTTTCTACGTCTACTCGACACGACGTCCTGACCTGTCGACTCGTACCTCTCTGATTTAGAGCGCTGTGGAGGAAATCAGCCGTGTCAGCGAAGAAGGGACTCAGGTCAAAGTCTTTACGGTCCGGTGCTTCGACTCCACGATACACGACGCCGGCGTCTTCGTAGAAATGTGCTCCGGTGTCGACGTGCCGGGGTCCGTGGGCCGCATTCACCACGTGTGTTATTCCCACCTCCACCAACAGGGCCTTGTCTCGGGCTGTGGCCCTGAAAACAGATGAAGCAAGGAACGTTGTATCTCTGGGTTTGGCGCCGAACTCATCGTTGCTGTGGCTCCGTCACGTCAATGCGACGACGGGAATGAATAGGAGGACACGAATGAATAGGGTGACTAGGACGTTAGGACGTCAGGCCGTGCCAACTGTGGGTGGGCGGTCCCACGGGTCCAGCCGCAGACCCCCGTAAAAACAGCTCACGAGGGATTTCTAGTTTAGGCTTCAGACAGAGACTCAGACGTACCGATTCGTTCCCCTCGTTGGCCGAATAAAGGACTCGTTCGCAACAACGGTTTCACATTCCAATCGGCATATTGCAGCCGAGCCCCGAGGTGAGAATGTCACTCACACGTCTCCAACGTAGAGGTCGGGCCAAACCTCGTCGACGGCTCCGGCGGGACGTCTGTTCTTCAGCAGAAGGCCGAGCAGATCGCAGGTGGGAGGTGTCTGGTACTCTGGCTCCTCCTCTGGACTCATATCTGCATCTGTCACTTGTCACACAGCTCGTCACGTCATATATTAGTACCCACACGCTCGCGTCGGTGACTTCTCAGTGTGCGACGTCTGCGTCCCGCCGGCCTTCGGAGAGGAGCTCGCACGCTGTCGGCCGAGACGGAACGAGACAGCCGAGGATGCCAGAGTCCGGCCGGACTATTTATTCCCGCGATGCCTCCGACAGAAGCCGAGCTAATTCTGTTGTGACAACTCCAGAGCCGCAGCCGTGTTCCCGATCACGGTGTTAAGTGACGACCGCGTCAAGCTGCCAAATCAAATCAAATAGTTTTCGCCTGATGTGAAGAATTTAAAGCATAAATCTGCTTATTTATAGCAGCAAATCCCCAGTGTGGCCCAGTATGATCTGCGTAGCCCAGACTTCATAATAAAAACACATAATATGAGTTTCTGTCTGCGGGGATTAGAGGGGGGGGTCAAGCAGACCTCTGCAGCTGCCGACAGAGACGCTGATTGACACCAGAAACTCAGCTCAAGGTGCATTCAGCAGCTTTTTTAATTTTTTTTTTAATGTGTGCTCTTATCTTATAAAGCTGCTGTTTTGTTGTTGTTTTTCCCACATTTATCTTTTCAGAGTGTTCCCAGACCGACGGACGCGGCTCCTCGTCGATCCTCCGCCGTGCAGCTTTGCGTCCAGCTCCCGCAGCTGCTCCAGGAAGCCGGCGTTGGGCGCGATGTTCCTGTTGGCCCCGACGGCCCCGACGGCCCCCGCCAGCGTCATGTTCTCGTGGATCATGAGGTAGGCCAGGACCAAAGCGGCCGATCGGCTGAGACCCATGGCGCAGTGGACACACACTCTACCTGCCAGTCAGCAGCCAGAACACACCCAGCGTGGATCAGCTCCATGTCTGCATTTTGTTTCTCCTTTGTGGATTAAAAGTCGTGCACGTCACTGCGAGTTAGTTCACTTCTAAGTCCTGACGAAAAGTTTTTCAACATTGTTGCATCAAATGTTTCTATACACAGTAATCCTGTGCTTCCTTATCGCGGCCGGGGGGGGGGGATTAGGGCGCACAGGAGCGCGTAATTGAACTGTCTTGGTGTCTGTGTGTTTCTGCTGGGGATTACCGCGGGCCCCCGCCACACACGGGAGGCCCCGATCAGCCCAGCGTGTGAGGGAAGAGGCTTCGTCTTATTACTGTCACGTCAGATACCGAATTCAACTCCGCATCTCAGTCCGACAGGCGCCGGCCTCCGACGCAACCGTGTACGTTTCATGAACGTGTCACTTACAAATCCACTTAAAACCAACTTCCCTGGCCGAGGTCTGAACCTATGATCGGGGTCAGGGTCGGGACGGGGTCGGGACGGGGTCGGGACATTCACTTGGTCCTGTGTTTGGTGATTGGTGGTTTGTATTTGACACGACGGACGTAACGGACGCTGACGTCAAACGTGTGTGTCCTCCGTCGTCCACGTTTGTCTTTATGTTGTTGAATGACGATGTGAGACGACCACCGCTGAACGGAGTAGGAGCGCTGCGGCGGGGGTGAGGTGTGCGTGTGTCGGGGCGGTGGGGGGGGGACCTTTGCTGAGATTCACCTGTGGGCGAGCTCAACGCGTTTTTGATGAAATTGGCCGCCGGGTAGAAGAAGGGGCTCAAGTCGAAGGAGGGCATGTCGAAGGCTTCCACGCCATGATAAGTGATGTTGGTGTCGCGGTAGAAGCTGGACCCCGTGTTCACGTTGAACTTCCCATCAGCGGCGTTGAGCACGTGAGTGATGTGGTGAGCCTGGAGGGTTCGCTTGTCTTTGGCAGCATACCTGAGGAGAGAGACGGAGACGATGTGACAGCTTCAAAGCAACGCGGTCCAACTCCTGTTGGTTTAACTGTCATCAATTCCAGTCTGGACTGGTCCCGTTCCCCCGCTCCCCACTCACATGTCTCCGATGTAGACCCTGTGGTAGACCTCATCCAGATGGCTGCCGGCCCCCTTTTTTGTCCACATGAGCCTCTGGAGCTCCGAGGCCAGGGGGGTCTCGTACCTGCCGTCTGGCCCCTGAGGGCCCGCTGAGCAGCTGAGGCCTCTGGGCATGTGTGGATGATCCACTTTGGCTTCTACAAGCTGTCACACACGCACAAGTGACATTACATCACAGTGAGGAAATCTGTGTTTGAGCATGTGGGCGGGGTTTCAGGTCCCATGTGACTGACACAGTCTGCGGCTGAACGTGTTTTCAGAATTCAAGCGGCCCGTCATCATGCCTGTGAATCCACTCCACGGTGGCCACGGGAACGCATAATTACAGGATGACTTCATGATGCCCTCATTATTTCCTCCACAGCTCAGTAGCTCTTGTAGGTTATTTATCTCCAGAGGAAACCGGTTTTCAAGGCTGATAAACATCAGCATTTTTTCGCCTCCAGGCAAGTATAACTTGTGCATTTCCAATTTACACGCGGGGCTTTCTTATGCAATGTGTATTGTATATATTAGCATCCAGTTAGTCAGCTGTGTGGGACTCCGCTCCGGGCTGACGACATGCGAGTGTCTGCGTCGTTGGAGAAAAGATGGCTGCCGGGCTGCTCGGAGGCCTGATATTGAATGGGTTCCAACGACCTTGTTTTTTGACTTCACACCAGAAAGGAGCTGCCGCGGACCAAACATGTGCTGGATGCAGAGGAGAGTGTGTACAACATGTGCCAGAGTACCTGGAGGCTCTTCTCTCTCCTCATTGATCTGTAAGTACAACCCTTCCCTCCCTCCCTCCCACGGTCAGGGCAGCGTACTGATTTCCCTGGTGCACGTGTTTAGCTGTAGCGCTGCTTTCCTACCACCCCCCCACCCACCCCCCCGCCTCAGGCGAACCTGTCCTTCCTGCTCTACTTCTGTGTAATTAAAGATGCTATGTATGGGAAAGTGCCCACGGTTAACATGGAGGGCAAATAAAAACGGCCCCCTCCAGGCCTCTTCTTGGTGCGTTCATGAATTACTCGTCTCGCTTTTGCCTTTCGGATGTGCTTCGTCTGCATTTGCAGGCAAATTAAGGAAAACAGAGAGCGTGGTGATCCATCAATCACTGCACATTTTACACAAGTGCTCCGTAAGCATGTTTACCGCGCAAACACAGGGATGTAGTTTAATTAAAAATGGCCGTATGTCACAGAAGCTATCGTTTCCAAACTCTGTCTGTGAAGAAATTGGTAAGAAGTGTGAGCAGACACTTGCCTTGGCTGGAAGCGGCACTTTTCAAGGGCTCACTGTACAAGAGCTACATGTAGGTCGACAGCGCAACTGTCTGCGTTCGCCTTTTTTGCTATTTTAACATCTGAATCTCAACCCAAAAATAATCCTGGCATCTTCTCCTGCGTTCCTTAAAGGTTACCCGAGCTACCGGCACAGGAGGGTGGAGAGGACACGGCTTTTTCAGCAGCCAGAGAATCAGCTCAGTGGCGCTGTGCTGTAGTTTGTGTTTAAATCAAAAGCAGCTCAGAAGTTTCCGGTCCCTTCATCATTTCATCAAAGAACGCCGAAACAAAGACAGAATATTCACGTAGTCAGTCTAAAGAATTTGAAATGCACTGACAGTGATCCACTTACAAAATGATTTCTTTTAATCATCACCAATCAGGTATGAATATAGGACAATTCCATATATAACTTCTATATATTTGACGTAGTACACATTACCAAACACGTCGTCATTTCACATTAAACTGTGTCCTTCTGGCAGCAAACTAACATGAGATATCCGTCGCCATGGTAAATGACTCATAAAAAACCCCACAGAAATGTGCCAAAAAAACCTCCAACCAGATGTCTTCACTCGGAGAAAAAGAATTGCATCTTGTGCTGATGTTCACCTGAAGCCGGTAAACATCCACAACATCAATCTGAACCCCGTCTGCGATGCAGCAGGAGGGATGAACGTCATCTTTCCCAGACATGTTCACCCAGTAGCATGCTATATTAGCTTAGCATCATAAATGATCACGTTTTCATTCATCGTGGCCTGTAGGTGGCACCAGATTTCAATCATTGTAAACACATTTTATTCTGGACCAAAAAGTGCTCCAACGTCCCTTTCACTCGTTGCAAAGACAGTGTCTGTTGGATCACAGGATCTGACATGTTTTCTTCTTCTTCGCCAGCTGCAGATCCAGATCCAGCAGCAAAGCCAGGAAGTTCCTGTTGGGGTAGATGGCTCTTTTCTGGATCAACCTCTGCAGAGCCTGCTGCAGGGGGAGGTGATGGTAGATCATGAGGTACGCTAACACCAGGGTCGATGACCGGCTCATTCCCATGATGCAATGCACCAGAACCTTCCCTGAAGAAACAGACTAGAGTCAGACCTCAGCCTTATTCATTGTGGGGGGGGGGGTTAGTGAGTCTTATTAATATCATACATGGCTGCCCGTCTCACGCTGTGGCCTCTCTGGGGTTTTTTCTCCCCCTGCTGCAAGTTAAAAATAGTAGCCACAATCCATTGCCTTTGTTCATTTAAGGTTCTTTTGCAGGCTGATCCTGACAGTCTCTTTAATCCCAACATCATCCTCCGCTTGATAGCTTCTCTGAAAGGAGCCGTGGTCACGTCATACATTCTGTAAGGTAAGGCCTTTGTTAGACGGAGGAGGGAGGGATGGTGTGATGGGAACAGTCGGGATTCATGAAAGGTATCGCGTGTTTAACAGTACTAAACTGGATTATAAGACAATATCATCAAGGAGGGCGTGCAGAGGGAGGCGGAGCCTTACCATCAGGTGCCTTCAGTCCTTTGTGGATGAAATCGGCTGCTGGACGGAAGTAAACATCCAGGTCAAAGTGCTTGGAGTCATCTGCTGGAATGCCACAATACTCAATGTCCTTGCCATAAAAGCTTTGGTTGCCTATGCTGCCTTGCTTGGAGTGTGCAGCGTTTAGTACATGAGTTATTCCTAATTTCATCAAGGCAGTCTTGGTTTGGGCGACTGCCCTAACAAGACAAAGAGACAGAGAGACGTGAACTCACAACATCACGTGTTAGTCAGCAAGTCAACAAGTCAGCAGTTTGATGCCCCGAGAACTTATAGGTGTCACATTCCAGCGCCGGCCACCCTCATGAAGTCAGCTTCCTTAAGTTGTGTACTTACACGTTTCCTATGTATATGTTGGGCCAGACCTCGTCGATTTGACTGAGCGGCAGCTTGCACGAGTCCAAGATCCTCTGCAGATCCTTCACCGACAGATATTCTGTTCTCTTGCTTCCCAGGGCTGACATTTTAAGTCTAAATTAAATTGTGGCTCCCGGATCGATTACTGGCCCCCGAATGTTTGTTGTATTCAAGCAGTTCCTTTCTGCTGCGGCTCAGGCTGATCTGTACGAGCAGGTGTTGATCTGCTGTCACTGGACTGGTACCCAATTTAGTGCTTAACCTAGCGTGTAGTCTTACTGAAGGCAGAGCAACAAACACTCCGCTTTCCCACACCGCTGTGAGGCCCAGTGCGCCTCAAACGGAGAGGAATCGTTCCATATAGCAGCGAAAATAGGATGTAATTATTGACAACGGGTCACGGGCATCGCTCCTCGTAACGCCGCCTTTATGGAACTAATGTAACAGCTCGTCCGCTGAGAGGAGGAGGAGGAGGAAATGAGCTCGGATCACTTCATCACATGGCAAAAGAAATGATAGCTCCTCTTAGCTCCGCTAATTTCAAAAAGAAAACAGAACTAACCTCTTTGAGGGTCATGAATGGAACATGGGGATGCAATGATGTGACTCATCTCAGACTCCAAATGAGTCAGTAAATTGACCCAGAGACATTTATTGACTGATTATTTTAAGTTCGGTTTCTGCTTATCGAAGACTCAAGTGCGGCGCGAATAAATCTCGCTTACGAGTATGAAAAGCAAAGCGAAATACTGCAGGAAAAACTTCTGACGCGCAGCAAAGGATTCCACCAGTTGTATCTTTCATTCTGCAGAGTCTGGAATGTTTTTTTTTTTTTTTTCTTTTAAATGCAGGTTGTCTTTAAAGAGGATTGAAAAGAGCATTTCACATGGAAATCT
>NW_027615737.1:0-15000 GCF_965212315.1 Lampetra planeri
CCTAACCCTAACCCTAACCCTAACCCTAACCCTAACCCTAACCCTAACCCTAACCCTAACCCTAACCCTAACCCTAACCCTAACCCTAACCCTAACCCTAACCCTAACCCTAACCCTAACCCTAACCCTAACCCTAACCCTAACCCTAACCCTAACCCTAACCCTAACCCTAACCCTAACCCTAACCCTAACCCTAACCCTAACCCTAACCCTAACCCTAACCCTAACCCTAACCCTAACCCTAACCCTAACCCTAACCCTAACCCTAACCCTAACCCTAACCCTAACCCTAACCCTAACCCTAACCCTAACCCTAACCCTAACCCTAACCCTAACCCTAACCCTAACCCTAACCCTAACCCTAACCCTAACCCTAACCCTAACCCTAACCCTAACCCTAACCCTAACCCTAACCCTAACCCTAACCCTAACCCTAACCCTAACCCTAACCCTAACCCTAACCCTAACCCTAACCCTAACCCTAACCCTAACCCTAACCCTAACCCTAACCCTAACCCTAACCCTAACCCTAACCCTAACCCTAACCCTAACCCTAACCCTAACCCTAACCCTAACCCTAACCCTAACCCTAACCCTAACCCTAACCCTAACCCTAACCCTAACCCTAACCCTAACCCTAACCCTAACCCTAACCCTAACCCTAACCCTAACCCTAACCCTAACCCTAACCCTAACCCTAACCCTAACCCTAACCCTAACCCTAACCCTAACCCTAACCCTAACCCTAACCCTAACCCTAACCCTAACCCTAACCCTAACCCTAACCCTAACCCTAACCCTAACCCTAACCCTAACCCTAACCCTAACCCTAACCCTAACCCTAACCCTAACCCTAACCCTAACCCTAACCCTAACCCTAACCCTAACCCTAACCCTAACCCTAACCCTAACCCTAACCCTAACCCTAACCCTAACCCTAACCCTAACCCTAACCCTAACCCTAACCCTAACCCTAACCCTAACCCTAACCCTAACCCTAACCCTAACCCTAACCCTAACCCTAACCCTAACCCTAACCCTAACCCTAACCCTAACCCTAACCCTAACCCTAACCCTAACCCTAACCCTAACCCTAACCCTAACCCTAACCCTAACCCTAACCCTAACCCTAACCCTAACCCTAACCCTAACCCTAACCCTAACCCTAACCCTAACCCTAACCCTAACCCTAACCCTAACCCTAACCCTAACCCTAACCCTAACCCTAACCCTAACCCTAACCCTAACCCTAACCCTAACCCTAACCCTAACCCTAACCCTAACCCTAACCCTAACCCTAACCCTAACCCTAACCCTAACCCTAACCCTAACCCTAACCCTAACCCTAACCCTAACCCTAACCCTAACCCTAACCCTAACCCTAACCCTAACCCTAACCCTAACCCTAACCCTAACCCTAACCCTAACCCTAACCCTAACCCTAACCCTAACCCTAACCCTAACCCTAACCCTAACCCTAACCCTAACCCTAACCCTAACCCTAACCCTAACCCTAACCCTAACCCTAACCCTAACCCTAACCCTAACCCTAACCCTAACCCTAACCCTAACCCTAACCCTAACCCTAACCCTAACCCTAACCCTAACCCTAACCCTAACCCTAACCCTAACCCTAACCCTAACCCTAACCCTAACCCTAACCCTAACCCTAACCCTAACCCTAACCCTAACCCTAACCCTAACCCTAACCCTAACCCTAACCCTAACCCTAACCCTAACCCTAACCCTAACCCTAACCCTAACCCTAACCCTAACCCTAACCCTAACCCTAACCCTAACCCTAACCCTAACCCTAACCCTAACCCTAACCCTAACCCTAACCCTAACCCTAACCCTAACCCTAACCCTAACCCTAACCCTAACCCTAACCCTAACCCTAACCCTAACCCTAACCCTAACCCTAACCCTAACCCTAACCCTAACCCTAACCCTAACCCTAACCCTAACCCTAACCCTAACCCTAACCCTAACCCTAACCCTAACCCTAACCCTAACCCTAACCCTAACCCTAACCCTAACCCTAACCCTAACCCTAACCCTAACCCTAACCCTAACCCTAACCCTAACCCTAACCCTAACCCTAACCCTAACCCTAACCCTAACCCTAACCCTAACCCTAACCCTAACCCTAACCCTAACCCTAACCCTAACCCTAACCCTAACCCTAACCCTAACCCAACCCAAACCCTAACCCTAACCAACCCTAACCCTAACCCTAACCCTAACCCTAACCCTAACCCTAACCCTAACCCTAACCCTAACCCTAACCCTAACCCTAACCCTAACCCTAACCCTAACCCTAACCCTAACCCTAACCCTAACCCTAACCCTAACCCTAACCCTAACCCTAACCCTAACCCTAACCCTAACCCTAACCCTAACCCTAACCCTAACCCTAACCCTAACCCTAACCCTAACCCTAACCCTAACCCTAACCCTAACCCTAACCCTAACCCTAACCCTAACCCTAACCCTAACCCTAACCCTAACCCTAACCCTAACCCTAACCCTAACCCTAACCCTAACCCTAACCCTAACCCTAACCCTAACCCTAACCCTAACCCTAACCCTAACCCTAACCCTAACCCTAACCCTAACCCTAACCCTAACCCTAACCCTAACCCTAACCCTAACCCTAACCCTAACCCTAACCCTAACCCTAACCCTAACCCTAACCCTAACCCTAACCCTAACCCTAACCCTAACCCTAACCCTAACCCTAACCCTAACCCTAACCCTAACCCTAACCCTAACCCTAACCCTAACCCTAACCCTAACCCTAACCCTAACCCTAACCCTAACCCTAACCCTAACCCTAACCCTAACCCTAACCCTAACCCTAACCCTAACCCTAACCCTAACCCTAACCCTAACCCTAACCCTAACCCTAACCCTAACCCTAACCCTAACCCTAACCCTAACCCTAACCCTAACCCTAACCCTAACCCTAACCCTAACCCTAACCCTAACCCTAACCCTAACCCTAACCCTAACCCTAACCCTAACCCTAACCCTAACCCTAACCCTAACCCTAACCCTAACCCTAACCCTAACCCTAACCCTAACCCTAACCCTAACCCTAACCCTAACCCTAACCCTAACCCTAACCCTAACCCTAACCCTAACCCTAACCCTAACCCTAACCCTAACCCTAACCCTAACCCTAACCCTAACCCTAACCCTAACCCTAACCCTAACCCTAACCCTAACCCTAACCCTAACCCTAACCCTAACCCTAACCCTAACCCTAACCCTAACCCTAACCCTAACCCTAACCCTAACCCTAACCCTAACCCTAACCCTAACCCTAACCCTAACCCTAACCCTAACCCTAACCCTAACCCTAACCCTAACCCTAACCCTAACCCTAACCCTAACCCTAACCCTAACCCTAACCCTAACCCTAACCCTAACCCTAACCCTAACCCTAACCCTAACCCTAACCCTAACCCTAACCCTAACCCTAACCCTAACCCTAACCCTAACCCTAACCCTAACCCTAACCCTAACCCTAACCCTAACCCTAACCCTAACCCTAACCCTAACCCTAACCCTAACCCTAACCCTAACCCTAACCCTAACCCTAACCCTAACCCTAACCCTAACCCTAACCCTAACCCTAACCCTAACCCTAACCCTAACCCTAACCCTAACCCTAACCCTAACCCTAACCCTAACCCTAACCCTAACCCTAACCCTAACCCTAACCCTAACCCTAACCCTAACCCTAACCCTAACCCTAACCCTAACCCTAACCCTAACCCTAACCCTAACCCTAACCCTAACCCTAACCCTAACCCTAACCCTAACCCTAACCCTAACCCTAACCCTAACCCTAACCCTAACCCTAACCCTAACCCTAACCCTAACCCTAACCCTAACCCTAACCCTAACCCTAACCCTAACCCTAACCCTAACCCTAACCCTAACCCTAACCCTAACCCTAACCCTAACCCTAACCCTAACCCTAACCCTAACCCTAACCCTAACCCTAACCCTAACCCTAACCCTAACCCTAACCCTAACCCTAACCCTAACCCTAACCCTAACCCTAACCCTAACCCTAACCCTAACCCTAACCCTAACCCTAACCCTAACCCTAACCCTAACCCTAACCCTAACCCTAACCCTAACCCTAACCCTAACCCTAACCCTAACCCTAACCCTAACCCTAACCCTAACCCTAACCCTAACCCTAACCCTAACCCTAACCCTAACCCTAACCCTAACCCTAACCCTAACCCTAACCCTAACCCTAACCCTAACCCTAACCCTAACCCTAACCCTAACCCTAACCCTAACCCTAACCCTAACCCTAACCCTAACCCTAACCCTAACCCTAACCCTAACCCTAACCCTAACCCTAACCCTAACCCTAACCCTAACCCTAACCCTAACCCTAACCCTAACCCTAACCCTAACCCTAACCCTAACCCTAACCCTAACCCTAACCCTAACCCTAACCCTAACCCTAACCCTAACCCTAACCCTAACCCTAACCCTAACCCTAACCCTAACCCTAACCCTAACCCTAACCCTAACCCTAACCCTAACCCTAACCCTAACCCTAACCCTAACCCTAACCCTAACCCTAACCCTAACCCTAACCCTAACCCTAACCCTAACCCTAACCCTAACCCTAACCCTAACCCTAACCCTAACCCTAACCCTAACCCTAACCCTAACCCTAACCCTAACCCTAACCCTAACCCTAACCCTAACCCTAACCCTAACCCTAACCCTAACCCTAACCCTAACCCTAACCCTAACCCTAACCCTAACCCTAACCCTAACCCTAACCCTAACCCTAACCCTAACCCTAACCCTAACCCTAACCCTAACCCTAACCCTAACCCTAACCCTAACCCTAACCCTAACCCTAACCCTAACCCTAACCCTAACCCTAACCCTAACCCTAACCCTAACCCTAACCCTAACCCTAACCCTAACCCTAACCCTAACCCTAACCCTAACCCTAACCCTAACCCTAACCCTAACCCTAACCCTAACCCTAACCCTAACCCTAACCCTAACCCTAACCCTAACCCTAACCCTAACCCTAACCCTAACCCTAACCCTAACCCTAACCCTAACCCTAACCCTAACCCTAACCCTAACCCTAACCCTAACCCTAACCCTAACCCTAACCCTAACCCTAACCCTAACCCTAACCCTAACCCTAACCCTAACCCTAACCCTAACCCTAACCCTAACCCTAACCCTAACCCTAACCCTAACCCTAACCCTAACCCTAACCCTAACCCTAACCCTAACCCTAACCCTAACCCTAACCCTAACCCTAACCCTAACCCTAACCCTAACCCTAACCCTAACCCTAACCCTAACCCTAACCCTAACCCTAACCCTAACCCTAACCCTAACCCTAACCCTAACCCTAACCCTAACCCTAACCCTAACCCTAACCCTAACCCTAACCCTAACCCTAACCCTAACCCTAACCCTAACCCTAACCCTAACCCTAACCCTAACCCTAACCCTAACCCTAACCCTAACCCTAACCCTAACCCTAACCCTAACCCTAACCCTAACCCTAACCCTAACCCTAACCCTAACCCTAACCCTAACCCTAACCCTAACCCTAACCCTAACCCTAACCCTAACCCTAACCCTAACCCTAACCCTAACCCTAACCCTAACCCTAACCCTAACCCTAACCCTAACCCTAACCCTAACCCTAACCCTAACCCTAACCCTAACCCTAACCCTAACCCTAACCCTAACCCTAACCCTAACCCTAACCCTAACCCTAACCCTAACCCTAACCCTAACCCTAACCCTAACCCTAACCCTAACCCTAACCCTAACCCTAACCCTAACCCTAACCCTAACCCTAACCCTAACCCTAACCCTAACCCTAACCCTAACCCTAACCCTAACCCTAACCCTAACCCTAACCCTAACCCTAACCCTAACCCTAACCCTAACCCTAACCCTAACCCTAACCCTAACCCTAACCCTAACCCTAACCCTAACCCTAACCCTAACCCTAACCCTAACCCTAACCCTAACCCTAACCCTAACCCTAACCCTAACCCTAACCCTAACCCTAACCCTAACCCTAACCCTAACCCTAACCCTAACCCTAACCCTAACCCTAACCCTAACCCTAACCCTAACCCTAACCCTAACCCTAACCCTAACCCTAACCCTAACCCTAACCCTAACCCTAACCCTAACCCTAACCCTAACCCTAACCCTAACCCTAACCCTAACCCTAACCCTAACCCTAACCCTAACCCTAACCCTAACCCTAACCCTAACCCTAACCCTAACCCTAACCCTAACCCTAACCCTAACCCTAACCCTAACCCTAACCCTAACCCTAACCCTAACCCTAACCCTAACCCTAACCCTAACCCTAACCCTAACCCTAACCCTAACCCTAACCCTAACCCTAACCCTAACCCTAACCCTAACCCTAACCCTAACCCTAACCCTAACCCTAACCCTAACCCTAACCCTAACCCTAACCCTAACCCTAACCCTAACCCTAACCCTAACCCTAACCCTAACCCTAACCCTAACCCTAACCCTAACCCTAACCCTAACCCTAACCCTAACCCTAACCCTAACCCTAACCCTAACCCTAACCCTAACCCTAACCCTAACCCTAACCCTAACCCTAACCCTAACCCTAACCCTAACCCTAACCCTAACCCTAACCCTAACCCTAACCCTAACCCTAACCCTAACCCTAACCCTAACCCTAACCCTAACCCTAACCCTAACCCTAACCCTAACCCTAACCCTAACCCTAACCCTAACCCTAACCCTAACCCTAACCCTAACCCTAACCCTAACCCTAACCCTAACCCTAACCCTAACCCTAACCCTAACCCTAACCCTAACCCTAACCCTAACCCTAACCCTAACCCTAACCCTAACCCTAACCCTAACCCTAACCCTAACCCTAACCCTAACCCTAACCCTAACCCTAACCCTAACCCTAACCCTAACCCTAACCCTAACCCTAACCCTAACCCTAACCCTAACCCTAACCCTAACCCTAACCCTAACCCTAACCCTAACCCTAACCCTAACCCTAACCCTAACCCTAACCCTAACCCTAACCCTAACCCTAACCCTAACCCTAACCCTAACCCTAACCCTAACCCTAACCCTAACCCTAACCCTAACCCTAACCCTAACCCTAACCCTAACCCTAACCCTAACCCTAACCCTAACCCTAACCCTAACCCTAACCCTAACCCTAACCCTAACCCTAACCCTAACCCTAACCCTAACCCTAACCCTAACCCTAACCCTAACCCTAACCCTAACCCTAACCCTAACCCTAACCCTAACCCTAACCCTAACCCTAACCCTAACCCTAACCCTAACCCTAACCCTAACCCTAACCCTAACCCTAACCCTAACCCTAACCCTAACCCTAACCCTAACCCTAACCCTAACCCTAACCCTAACCCTAACCCTAACCCTAACCCTAACCCTAACCCTAACCCTAACCCTAACCCTAACCCTAACCCTAACCCTAACCCTAACCCTAACCCTAACCCTAACCCTAACCCTAACCCTAACCCTAACCCTAACCCTAACCCTAACCCTAACCCTAACCCTAACCCTAACCCTAACCCTAACCCTAACCCTAACCCTAACCCTAACCCTAACCCTAACCCTAACCCTAACCCTAACCCTAACCCTAACCCTAACCCTAACCCTAACCCTAACCCTAACCCTAACCCTAACCCTAACCCTAACCCTAACCCTAACCCTAACCCTAACCCTAACCCTAACCCTAACCCTAACCCTAACCCTAACCCTAACCCTAACCCTAACCCTAACCCTAACCCTAACCCTAACCCTAACCCTAACCCTAACCCTAACCCTAACCCTAACCCTAACCCTAACCCTAACCCTAACCCTAACCCTAACCCTAACCCTAACCCTAACCCTAACCCTAACCCTAACCCTAACCCTAACCCTAACCCTAACCCTAACCCTAACCCTAACCCTAACCCTAACCCTAACCCTAACCCTAACCCTAACCCTAACCCTAACCCTAACCCTAACCCTAACCCTAACCCTAACCCTAACCCTAACCCTAACCCTAACCCTAACCCTAACCCTAACCCTAACCCTAACCCTAACCCTAACCCTAACCCTAACCCTAACCCTAACCCTAACCCTAACCCTAACCCTAACCCTAACCCTAACCCTAACCCTAACCCTAACCCTAACCCTAACCCTAACCCTAACCCTAACCCTAACCCTAACCCTAACCCTAACCCTAACCCTAACCCTAACCCTAACCCTAACCCTAACCCTAACCCTAACCCTAACCCTAACCCTAACCCTAACCCTAACCCTAACCCTAACCCTAACCCTAACCCTAACCCTAACCCTAACCCTAACCCTAACCCTAACCCTAACCCTAACCCTAACCCTAACCCTAACCCTAACCCTAACCCTAACCCTAACCCTAACCCTAACCCTAACCCTAACCCTAACCCTAACCCTAACCCTAACCCTAACCCTAACCCTAACCCTAACCCTAACCCTAACCCTAACCCTAACCCTAACCCTAACCCTAACCCTAACCCTAACCCTAACCCTAACCCTAACCCTAACCCTAACCCTAACCCTAACCCTAACCCTAACCCTAACCCTAACCCTAACCCTAACCCTAACCCTAACCCTAACCCTAACCCTAACCCTAACCCTAACCCTAACCCTAACCCTAACCCTAACCCTAACCCTAACCCTAACCCTAACCCTAACCCTAACCCTAACCCTAACCCTAACCCTAACCCTAACCCTAACCCTAACCCTAACCCTAACCCTAACCCTAACCCTAACCCTAACCCTAACCCTAACCCTAACCCTAACCCTAACCCTAACCCTAACCCTAACCCTAACCCTAACCCTAACCCTAACCCTAACCCTAACCCTAACCCTAACCCTAACCCTAACCCTAACCCTAACCCTAACCCTAACCCTAACCCTAACCCTAACCCTAACCCTAACCCTAACCCTAACCCTAACCCTAACCCTAACCCTAACCCTAACCCTAACCCTAACCCTAACCCTAACCCTAACCCTAACCCTAACCCTAACCCTAACCCTAACCCTAACCCTAACCCTAACCCTAACCCTAACCCTAACCCTAACCCTAACCCTAACCCTAACCCTAACCCTAACCCTAACCCTAACCCTAACCCTAACCCTAACCCTAACCCTAACCCTAACCCTAACCCTAACCCTAACCCTAACCCTAACCCTAACCCTAACCCTAACCCTAACCCTAACCCTAACCCTAACCCTAACCCTAACCCTAACCCTAACCCTAACCCTAACCCTAACCCTAACCCTAACCCTAACCCTAACCCTAACCCTAACCCTAACCCTAACCCTAACCCTAACCCTAACCCTAACCCTAACCCTAACCCTAACCCTAACCCTAACCCTAACCCTAACCCTAACCCTAACCCTAACCCTAACCCTAACCCTAACCCTAACCCTAACCCTAACCCTAACCCTAACCCTAACCCTAACCCTAACCCTAACCCTAACCCTAACCCTAACCCTAACCCTAACCCTAACCCTAACCCTAACCCTAACCCTAACCCTAACCCTAACCCTAACCCTAACCCTAACCCTAACCCTAACCCTAACCCTAACCCTAACCCTAACCCTAACCCTAACCCTAACCCTAACCCTAACCCTAACCCTAACCCTAACCCTAACCCTAACCCTAACCCTAACCCTAACCCTAACCCTAACCCTAACCCTAACCCTAACCCTAACCCTAACCCTAACCCTAACCCTAACCCTAACCCTAACCCTAACCCTAACCCTAACCCTAACCCTAACCCTAACCCTAACCCTAACCCTAACCCTAACCCTAACCCTAACCCTAACCCTAACCCTAACCCTAACCCTAACCCTAACCCTAACCCTAACCCTAACCCTAACCCTAACCCTAACCCTAACCCTAACCCTAACCCTAACCCTAACCCTAACCCTAACCCTAACCCTAACCCTAACCCTAACCCTAACCCTAACCCTAACCCTAACCCTAACCCTAACCCTAACCCTAACCCTAACCCTAACCCTAACCCTAACCCTAACCCTAACCCTAACCCTAACCCTAACCCTAACCCTAACCCTAACCCTAACCCTAACCCTAACCCTAACCCTAACCCTAACCCTAACCCTAACCCTAACCCTAACCCTAACCCTAACCCTAACCCTAACCCTAACCCTAACCCTAACCCTAACCCTAACCCTAACCCTAACCCTAACCCTAACCCTAACCCTAACCCTAACCCTAACCCTAACCCTAACCCTAACCCTAACCCTAACCCTAACCCTAACCCTAACCCTAACCCTAACCCTAACCCTAACCCTAACCCTAACCCTAACCCTAACCCTAACCCTAACCCTAACCCTAACCCTAACCCTAACCCTAACCCTAACCCTAACCCTAACCCTAACCCTAACCCTAACCCTAACCCTAACCCTAACCCTAACCCTAACCCTAACCCTAACCCTAACCCTAACCCTAACCCTAACCCTAACCCTAACCCTAACCCTAACCCTAACCCTAACCCTAACCCTAACCCTAACCCTAACCCTAACCCTAACCCTAACCCTAACCCTAACCCTAACCCTAACCCTAACCCTAACCCTAACCCTAACCCTAACCCTAACCCTAACCCTAACCCTAACCCTAACCCTAACCCTAACCCTAACCCTAACCCTAACCCTAACCCTAACCCTAACCCTAACCCTAACCCTAACCCTAACCCTAACCCTAACCCTAACCCTAACCCTAACCCTAACCCTAACCCTAACCCTAACCCTAACCCTAACCCTAACCCTAACCCTAACCCTAACCCTAACCCTAACCCTAACCCTAACCCTAACCCTAACCCTAACCCTAACCCTAACCCTAACCCTAACCCTAACCCTAACCCTAACCCTAACCCTAACCCTAACCCTAACCCTAACCCTAACCCTAACCCTAACCCTAACCCTAACCCTAACCCTAACCCTAACCCTAACCCTAACCCTAACCCTAACCCTAACCCTAACCCTAACCCTAACCCTAACCCTAACCCTAACCCTAACCCTAACCCTAACCCTAACCCTAACCCTAACCCTAACCCTAACCCTAACCCTAACCCTAACCCTAACCCTAACCCTAACCCTAACCCTAACCCTAACCCTAACCCTAACCCTAACCCTAACCCTAACCCTAACCCTAACCCTAACCCTAACCCTAACCCTAACCCTAACCCTAACCCTAACCCTAACCCTAACCCTAACCCTAACCCTAACCCTAACCCTAACCCTAACCCTAACCCTAACCCTAACCCTAACCCTAACCCTAACCCTAACCCTAACCCTAACCCTAACCCTAACCCTAACCCTAACCCTAACCCTAACCCTAACCCTAACCCTAACCCTAATAACCCTAACCCTAACCCTAACCCTAACCCTAACCCTAACCCTAACCCTAACCCTAACCCTAACCCTAACCCTAACCCTAACCCTAACCCTAACCCTAACCCTAACCCTAACCCTAACCCTAACCCTAACCCTAACCCTAACCCTAACCCTAACCCTAACCCTAACCCTAACCCTAACCCTAACCCTAACCCTAACCCTAACCCTAACCCTAACCCTAACCCCTAACCCTAACCCTAACCCTAACCCTAACCCTAACCCTAACCCTAACCCTAACCCTAACCCTAACCCTAACCCTAACCCTAACCCTAACCCTAACCCTAACCCTAACCCTAACCCTAACCCTAACCCTAACCCTAACCCTAACCCTAACCCTAACCCTAACCCTAACCCTAACCCTAACCCTAACCCTAACCCTAACCCTAACCCTAACCCTAACCCTAACCCTAACCCTAACCCTAACCCTAACCCTAACCCTAACCCTAACCCTAACCCTAACCCTAACCCTAACCCTAACCCTAACCCTAACCCTAACCCTAACCCTAACCCTAACCCTAACCCTAACCCTAACCCTAACCCTAACCCTAACCCTAACCCTAACCCTAACCCTAACCCTAACCCTAACCCTAACCCTAACCCTAACCCTAACCCTAACCCTAACCCTAACCCTAACCCTAACCCTAACCCTAACCCTAACCCTAACCCTAACCCTAACCCTAACCCTAACCCTAACCCTAACCCTAACCCTAACCCTAACCCTAACCCTAACCCTAACCCTAACCCTAACCCTAACCCTAACCCTAACCCTAACCCTAACCCTAACCCTAACCCTAACCCTAACCCTAACCCTAACCCTAACCCTAACCCTAACCCTAACCCTAACCCTAACCCTAACCCTAACCCTAACCCTAACCCTAACCCTAACCCTAACCCTAACCCTAACCCTAACCCTAACCCTAACCCTAACCCTAACCCTAACCCTAACCCTAACCCTAACCCTAACCCTAACCCTAACCCTAACCCTAACCCTAACCCTAACCCTAACCCTAACCCTAACCCTAACCCTAACCCTAACCCTAACCCTAACCCTAACCCTAACCCTAACCCTAACCCTAACCCTAACCCTAACCCTAACCCTAACCCTAACCCTAACCCTAACCCTAACCCTAACCCTAACCCTAACCCTAACCCTAACCCTAACCCTAACCCTAACCCTAACCCTAACCCTAACCCTAACCCTAACCCTAACCCTAACCCTAACCCTAACCCTAACCCTAACCCTAACCCTAACCCTAACCCTAACCCTAACCCTAACCCTAACCCTAACCCTAACCCTAACCCTAACCCTAACCCTAACCCTAACCCTAACCCTAACCCTAACCCTAACCCTAACCCTAACCCTAACCCTAACCCTAACCCTAACCCTAACCCTAACCCTAACCCTAACCCTAACCCTAACCCTAACCCTAACCCTAACCCTAACCCTAACCCTAACCCTAACCCTAACCCTAACCCTAACCCTAACCCTAACCCTAACCCTAACCCTAACCCTAACCCTAACCCTAACCCTAACCCTAACCCTAACCCTAACCCTAACCCTAACCCTAACCCTAACCCTAACCCTAACCCTAACCCTAACCCTAACCCTAACCCTAACCCTAACCCTAACCCTAACCCTAACCCTAACCCTAACCCTAACCCTAACCCTAACCCTAACCCTAACCCTAACCCTAACCCTAACCCTAACCCTAACCCTAACCCTAACCCTAACCCTAACCCTAACCCTAACCCTAACCCTAACCCTAACCCTAACCCTAACCCTAACCCTAACCCTAACCCTAACCCTAACCCTAACCCTAACCCTAACCCTAACCCTAACCCTAACCCTAACCCTAACCCTAACCCTAACCCTAACCCTAACCCTAACCCTAACCCTAACCCTAACCCTAACCCTAACCCTAACCCTAACCCTAACCCTAACCCTAACCCTAACCCTAACCCTAACCCTAACCCTAACCCTAACCCTAACCCTAACCCTAACCCTAACCCTAACCCTAACCCTAACCCTAACCCTAACCCTAACCCTAACCCTAACCCTAACCCTAACCCTAACCCTAACCCTAACCCTAACCCTAACCCTAACCCTAACCCTAACCCTAACCCTAACCCTAACCCTAACCCTAACCCTAACCCTAACCCTAACCCTAACCCTAACCCTAACCCTAACCCTAACCCTAACCCTAACCCTAACCCTAACCCTAACCCTAACCCTAACCCTAACCCTAACCCTAACCCTAACCCTAACCCTAACCCTAACCCTAACCCTAACCCTAACCCTAACCCTAACCCTAACCCTAACCCTAACCCTAACCCTAACCTAACCCTAACCCTAACCCTAACCCTAACCCTAACCCTAACCCTAACCCTAACCCTAACCCTAACCCTAACCCTAACCCTAACCCTAACCCTAACCCTAACCCTAACCCTAACCCTAACCCTAACCCTAACCCTAACCCTAACCCTAACCCTAACCCTAACCCTAACCCTAACCCTAACCCTAACCCTAACCCTAACCCTAACCCTAACCCTAACCCTAACCCTAACCCTAACCCTAACCCTAACCCTAACCCTAACCCTAACCCTAACCCTAACCCTAACCCTAACCCTAACCCTAACCCTAACCCTAACCCTAACCCTAACCCTAACCCTAACCCTAACCCTAACCCTAACCCTAACCCTAACCCTAACCCTAACCCTAACCCTAACCCTAACCCTAACCCTAACCCTAACCCTAACCCTAACCCTAACCCTAACCCTAACCCTAACCCTAACCCTAACCCTAACCCTAACCCTAACCCTAACCCTAACCCTAACCCTAACCCTAACCCTAACCCTAACCCTAACCCTAACCCTAACCCTAACCCTAACCCTAACCCTAACCCTAACCCTAACCCTAACCCTAACCCTAACCCTAACCCTAACCCTAACCCTAACCCTAACCCTAACCCTAACCCTAACCCTAACCCTAACCCTAACCCTAACCCTAACCCTAACCCTAACCCTAACCCTAACCCTAACCCTAACCCTAACCCTAACCCTAACCCTAACCCTAACCCTAACCCTAACCCTAACCCTAACCCTAACCCTAACCCTAACCCTAACCCTAACCCTAACCCTAACCCTAACCCTAACCCTAACCCTAACCCTAACCCTAACCCTAACCCTAACCCTAACCCTAACCCTAACCCTAACCCTAACCCTAACCCTAACCCTAACCCTAACCCTAACCCTAACCCTAACCCTAACCCTAACCCTAACCCTAACCCTAACCCTAACCCTAACCCTAACCCTAACCCTAACCCTAACCCTAACCCTAACCCTAACCCTAACCCTAACCCTAACCCTAACCCTAACCCTAACCCTAACCCTAACCCTAACCCTAACCCTAACCCTAACCCTAACCCTAACCCTAACCCTAACCCTAACCCTAACCCTAACCCTAACCCTAACCCTAACCCTAACCCTAAC
>NW_027615737.1:20000-27500 GCF_965212315.1 Lampetra planeri
CCTAACCCTAACCCTAACCCTAACCCTAACCCTAACCCTAACCCTAACCCTAACCCTAACCCTAACCCTAACCCTAACCCTAACCCTAACCCTAACCCTAACCCTAACCCTAACCCTAACCCTAACCCTAACCCTAACCCTAACCCTAACCCTAACCCTAACCCTAACCCTAACCCTAACCCTAACCCTAACCCTAACCCTAACCCTAACCCTAACCCTAACCCTAACCCTAACCCTAACCCTAACCCTAACCCTAACCCTAACCCTAACCCTAACCCTAACCCTAACCCTAACCCTAACCCTAACCCTAACCCTAACCCTAACCCTAACCCTAACCCTAACCCTAACCCTAACCCTAACCCTAACCCTAACCCTAACCCTAACCCTAACCCTAACCCTAACCCTAACCCTAACCCTAACCCTAACCCTAACCCTAACCCTAACCCTAACCCTAACCCTAACCCTAACCCTAACCCTAACCCTAACCCTAACCCTAACCCTAACCCTAACCCTAACCCTAACCCTAACCCTAACCCTAACCCTAACCCTAACCCTAACCCTAACCCTAACCCTAACCCTAACCCTAACCCTAACCCTAACCCTAACCCTAACCCTAACCCTAACCCTAACCCTAACCCTAACCCTAACCCTAACCCTAACCCTAACCCTAACCCTAACCCTAACCCTAACCCTAACCCTAACCCTAACCCTAACCCTAACCCTAACCCTAACCCTAACCCTAACCCTAACCCTAACCCTAACCCTAACCCTAACCCTAACCCTAACCCTAACCCTAACCCTAACCCTAACCCTAACCCTAACCCTAACCCTAACCCTAACCCTAACCCTAACCCTAACCCTAACCCTAACCCTAACCCTAACCCTAACCCTAACCCTAACCCTAACCCTAACCCTAACCCTAACCCTAACCCTAACCCTAACCCTAACCCTAACCCTAACCCTAACCCTAACCCTAACCCTAACCCTAACCCTAACCCTAACCCTAACCCTAACCCTAACCCTAACCCTAACCCTAACCCTAACCCTAACCCTAACCCTAACCCTAACCCTAACCCTAACCCTAACCCTAACCCTAACCCTAACCCTAACCCTAACCCTAACCCTAACCCTAACCCTAACCCTAACCCTAACCCTAACCCTAACCCTAACCCTAACCCTAACCCTAACCCTAACCCTAACCCTAACCCTAACCCTAACCCTAACCCTAACCCTAACCCTAACCCTAACCCTAACCCTAACCCTAACCCTAACCCTAACCCTAACCCTAACCCTAACCCTAACCCTAACCCTAACCCTAACCCTAACCCTAACCCTAACCCTAACCCTAACCCTAACCCTAACCCTAACCCATAACCCTAACCCTAACCCTAACCCTAACCCTAACCCTAACCCTAACCCTAACCCTAACCCTAACCCTAACCCTAACCCTAACCCTAACCCTAACCCTAACCCTAACCCTAACCCTAACCCTAACCCTAACCCTAACCCTAACCCTAACCCTAACCCTAACCCTAACCCTAACCCTAACCCTAACCCTAACCCTAACCCTAACCCTAACCCTAACCCTAACCCTAACCCTAACCCTAACCCTAACCCTAACCCTAACCCTAACCCTAACCCTAACCCTAACCCTAACCCTAACCCTAACCCTAACCCTAACCCTAACCCTAACCCTAACCCTAACCCTAACCCTAACCCTAACCCTAACCCTAACCCTAACCCTAACCCTAACCCTAACCCTAACCCTAACCCTAACCCTAACCCTAACCCTAACCCTAACCCTAACCCTAACCCTAACCCTAACCCTAACCCTAACCCTAACCCTAACCCTAACCCTAACCCTAACCCTAACCCTAACCCTAACCCTAACCCTAACCCTAACCCTAACCCTAACCCTAACCCTAACCCTAACCCTAACCCTAACCCTAACCCTAACCCTAACCCTAACCCTAACCCTAACCCTAACCCTAACCCTAACCCTAACCCTAACCCTAACCCTAACCCTAACCCTAACCCTAACCCTAACCCTAACCCTAACCCTAACCCTAACCCTAACCCTAACCCTAACCCTAACCCTAACCCTAACCCTAACCCTAACCCTAACCCTAACCCTAACCCTAACCCTAACCCTAACCCTAACCCTAACCCTAACCCTAACCCTAACCCTAACCCTAACCCTAACCCTAACCCTAACCCTAACCCTAACCCTAACCCTAACCCTAACCCTAACCCTAACCCTAACCCTAACCCTAACCCTAACCCTAACCCTAACCCTAACCCTAACCCTAACCCTAACCCTAACCCTAACCCTAACCCTAACCCTAACCCTAACCCTAACCCTAACCCTAACCCTAACCCTAACCCTAACCCTAACCCTAACCCTAACCCTAACCCTAACCCTAACCCTAACCCTAACCCTAACCCTAACCCTAACCCTAACCCTAACCCTAACCCTAACCCTAACCCTAACCCTAACCCTAACCCTAACCCTAACCCTAACCCTAACCCTAACCCTAACCCTAACCCTAACCCTAACCCTAACCCTAACCCTAACCCTAACCCTAACCCTAACCCTAACCCTAACCCTAACCCTAACCCTAACCCTAACCCTAACCCTAACCCTAACCCTAACCCTAACCCTAACCCTAACCCTAACCCTAACCCTAACCCTAACCCTAACCCTAACCCTAACCCTAACCCTAACCCTAACCCTAACCCTAACCCTAACCCTAACCCTAACCCTAACCCTAACCCTAACCCTAACCCTAACCCTAACCCTAACCCTAACCCTAACCCTAACCCTAACCCTAACCCTAACCCTAACCCTAACCCTAACCCTAACCCTAACCCTAACCCTAACCCTAACCCTAACCCTAACCCTAACCCTAACCCTAACCCTAACCCTAACCCTAACCCTAACCCTAACCCTAACCCTAACCCTAACCCTAACCCTAACCCTAACCCTAACCCTAACCCTAACCCTAACCCTAACCCTAACCCTAACCCTAACCCTAACCCTAACCCTAACCCTAACCCTAACCCTAACCCTAACCCTAACCCTAACCCTAACCCTAACCCTAACCCTAACCCTAACCCTAACCCTAACCCTAACCCTAACCCTAACCCTAACCCTAACCCTAACCCTAACCCTAACCCTAACCCTAACCCTAACCCTAACCCTAACCCTAACCCTAACCCTAACCCTAACCCTAACCCTAACCCTAACCCTAACCCTAACCCTAACCCTAACCCTAACCCTAACCCTAACCCTAACCCTAACCCTAACCCTAACCCTAACCCTAACCCTAACCCTAACCCTAACCCTAACCCTAACCCTAACCCTAACCCTAACCCTAACCCTAACCCTAACCCTAACCCTAACCCTAACCCTAACCCTAACCCTAACCCTAACCCTAACCCTAACCCTAACCCTAACCCTAACCCTAACCCTAACCCTAACCCTAACCCTAACCCTAACCCTAACCCTAACCCTAACCCTAACCCTAACCCTAACCCTAACCCTAACCCTAACCCTAACCCTAACCCTAACCCTAACCCTAACCCTAACCCTAACCCTAACCCTAACCCTAACCCTAACCCTAACCCTAACCCTAACCCTAACCCTAACCCTAACCCTAACCCTAACCCTAACCCTAACCCTAACCCTAACCCTAACCCTAACCCTAACCCTAACCCTAACCCTAACCCTAACCCTAACCCTAACCCTAACCCTAACCCTAACCCTAACCCTAACCCTAACCCTAACCCTAACCCTAACCCTAACCCTAACCCTAACCCTAACCCTAACCCTAACCCTAACCCTAACCCTAACCCTAACCCTAACCCTAACCCTAACCCTAACCCTAACCCTAACCCTAACCCTAACCCTAACCCTAACCCTAACCCTAACCCTAACCCTAACCCTAACCCTAACCCTAACCCTAACCCTAACCCTAACCCTAACCCTAACCCTAACCCTAACCCTAACCCTAACCCTAACCCTAACCCTAACCCTAACCCTAACCCTAACCCTAACCCTAACCCTAACCCTAACCCTAACCCTAACCCTAACCCTAACCCTAACCCTAACCCTAACCCTAACCCTAACCCTAACCCTAACCCTAACCCTAACCCTAACCCTAACCCTAACCCTAACCCTAACCCTAACCCTAACCCTAACCCTAACCCTAACCCTAACCCTAACCCTAACCCTAACCCTAACCCTAACCCTAACCCTAACCCTAACCCTAACCCTAACCCTAACCCTAACCCTAACCCTAACCCTAACCCTAACCCTAACCCTAACCCTAACCCTAACCCTAACCCTAACCCTAACCCTAACCCTAACCCTAACCCTAACCCTAACCCTAACCCTAACCCTAACCCTAACCCTAACCCTAACCCTAACCCTAACCCTAACCCTAACCCTAACCCTAACCCTAACCCTAACCCTAACCCTAACCCTAACCCTAACCCTAACCCTAACCCTAACCCTAACCCTAACCCTAACCCTAACCCTAACCCTAACCCTAACCCTAACCCTAACCCTAACCCTAACCCTAACCCTAACCCTAACCCTAACCCTAACCCTAACCCTAACCCTAACCCTAACCCTAACCCTAACCCTAACCCTAACCCTAACCCTAACCCTAACCCTAACCCTAACCCTAACCCTAACCCTAACCCTAACCCTAACCCTAACCCTAACCCTAACCCTAACCCTAACCCTAACCCTAACCCTAACCCTAACCCTAACCCTAACCCTAACCCTAACCCTAACCCTAACCCTAACCCTAACCCTAACCCTAACCCTAACCCTAACCCTAACCCTAACCCTAACCCTAACCCTAACCCTAACCCTAACCCTAACCCTAACCCTAACCCTAACCCTAACCCTAACCCTAACCCTAACCCTAACCCTAACCCTAACCCTAACCCTAACCCTAACCCTAACCCTAACCCTAACCCTAACCCTAACCCTAACCCTAACCCTAACCCTAACCCTAACCCTAACCCTAACCCTAACCCTAACCCTAACCCTAACCCTAACCCTAACCCTAACCCTAACCCTAACCCTAACCCTAACCCTAACCCTAACCCTAACCCTAACCCTAACCCTAACCCTAACCCTAACCCTAACCCTAACCCTAACCCTAACCCTAACCCTAACCCTAACCCTAACCCTAACCCTAACCCTAACCCTAACCCTAACCCTAACCCTAACCCTAACCCTAACCCTAACCCTAACCCTAACCCTAACCCTAACCCTAACCCTAACCCTAACCCTAACCCTAACCCTAACCCTAACCCTAACCCTAACCCTAACCCTAACCCTAACCCTAACCCTAACCCTAACCCTAACCCTAACCCTAACCCTAACCCTAACCCTAACCCTAACCCTAACCCTAACCCTAACCCTAACCCTAACCCTAACCCTAACCCTAACCCTAACCCTAACCCTAACCCTAACCCTAACCCTAACCCTAACCCTAACCCTAACCCTAACCCTAACCCTAACCCTAACCCTAACCCTAACCCTAACCCTAACCCTAACCCTAACCCTAACCCTAACCCTAACCCTAACCCTAACCCTAACCCTAACCCTAACCCTAACCCTAACCCTAACCCTAACCCTAACCCTAACCCTAACCCTAACCCTAACCCTAACCCTAACCCTAACCCTAACCCTAACCCTAACCCTAACCCTAACCCTAACCCTAACCCTAACCCTAACCCTAACCCTAACCCTAACCCTAACCCTAACCCTAACCCTAACCCTAACCCTAACCCTAACCCTAACCCTAACCCTAACCCTAACCCTAACCCTAACCCTAACCCTAACCCTAACCCTAACCCTAACCCTAACCCTAACCCTAACCCTAACCCTAACCCTAACCCTAACCCTAACCCTAACCCTAACCCTAACCCTAACCCTAACCCTAACCCTAACCCTAACCCTAACCCTAACCCTAACCCTAACCCTAACCCTAACCCTAACCCTAACCCTAACCCTAACCCTAACCCTAACCCTAACCCTAACCCTAACCCTAACCCTAACCCTAACCCTAACCCTAACCCTAACCCTAACCCTAACCCTAACCCTAACCCTAACCCTAACCCTAACCCTAACCCTAACCCTAACCCTAACCCTAACCCTAACCCTAACCCTAACCCTAACCCTAACCCTAACCCTAACCCTAACCCTAACCCTAACCCTAACCCTAACCCTAACCCTAACCCTAACCCTAACCCTAACCCTAACCCTAACCCTAACCCTAACCCTAACCCTAACCCTAACCCTAACCCTAACCCTAACCCTAACCCTAACCCTAACCCTAACCCTAACCCTAACCCTAACCCTAACCCTAACCCTAACCCTAACCCTAACCCTAACCCTAACCCTAACCCTAACCCTAACCCTAACCCTAACCCTAACCCTAACCCTAACCCTAACCCTAACCCTAACCCTAACCCTAACCCTAACCCTAACCCTAACCCTAACCCTAACCCTAACCCTAACCCTAACCCTAACCCTAACCCTAACCCTAACCCTAACCCTAACCCTAACCCTAACCCTAACCCTAACCCTAACCCTAACCCTAACCCTAACCCTAACCCTAACCCTAACCCTAACCCTAACCCTAACCCTAACCCTAACCCTAACCCTAACCCTAACCCTAACCCTAACCCTAACCCTAACCCTAACCCTAACCCTAACCCTAACCCTAACCCTAACCCTAACCCTAACCCTAACCCTAACCCTAACCCTAACCCTAACCCTAACCCTAACCCTAACCCTAACCCTAACCCTAACCCTAACCCTAACCCTAACCCTAACCCTAACCCTAACCCTAACCCTAACCCTAACCCTAACCCTAACCCTAACCCTAACCCTAACCCTAACCCTAACCCTAACCCTAACCCTAACCCTAACCCTAACCCTAACCCTAACCCTAACCCTAACCCTAACCCTAACCCTAACCCTAACCCTAACCCTAACCCTAACCCTAACCCTAACCCTAACCCTAACCCTAACCCTAACCCTAACCCTAACCCTAACCCTAACCCTAACCCTAACCCTAACCCTAACCCTAACCCTAACCCTAACCCTAACCCTAACCCTAACCCTAACCCTAACCCTAACCCTAACCCTAACCCTAACCCTAACCCTAACCCTAACCCTAACCCTAACCCTAACCCTAACCCTAACCCTAACCCTAACCCTAACCCTAACCCTAACCCTAACCCTAACCCTAACCCTAACCCTAACCCTAACCCTAACCCTAACCCTAACCCTAACCCTAACCCTAACCCTAACCCTAACCCTAACCCTAACCCTAACCCTAACCCTAACCCTAACCCTAACCCTAACCCTAACCCTAACCCTAACCCTAACCCTAACCCTAACCCTAACCCTAACCCTAACCCTAACCCTAACCCTAACCCTAACCCTAACCCTAACCCTAACCCTAACCCTAA